>NW_028301554.1:960000-1260000 GCF_042242905.1 Orbicella faveolata
ATTATCATCGTCTATGCACCAAGCTAAAGGGTCTACAACACAAACAATGCATCTCACAACATACAATATGAACGAAAAGCAGTCCAGTCAAGAGAGCGCCTGGAATTCCAATCAACACAACGAAGCCTCTAAAATTAAAAATAGAGAATTAAAATTAACATTCACATCTTGAAATTAAGATGGAGCAAACTCAGGGACTCGAAAACAAGATACTTAATTTAAATTTCCACTTATTCCCAAAATTGCGGTGGCAATGTTTGAGTAGTGCCAGCCAGGAAGATTAATAGTACTTGAATAGAACCAATAAACCTTCATTAAGTAAACTTGTTCAGCTGGCTACCTTCTGTGCAAACCAATATACGAAAAGGGAAACTTTACTTATGGAAGGTAAACACAAAAGGCCAAAATAACGAATCACTTGTCTACCGAATGGACGCTAGTGATGAAGAGGTTACACACAGACACCGGTGTAAAAGAATCGCCAATGCCCAAAATAGAATAACTTAACTCGTGGTTGTAAACTGAAAAAGATACTACTATTGGTTTCCCGATCTTATCTCGCAAAAGGGTAATTTTTATTACTATATTCTGTCCCATACACGGAATTCGGTATATGCTGGACATAAGTATTTCTAGGTTGAGATAATCTCTACTTTTACAACGCTTTACCATGTGATGCGCGCATTTCTCTGATATTTCTCATCCTTTAATTAGCGCGGGTGATTTCGGCTTCTCTTTTCAACCCGTGAATTGCGTAAGCAAGTAAGGCGCTATAGTGGTGGATCATGTTATGCAAATTAGGGGTTGGTAAAGATAAGGTTGTTGATCATCTGTTACTTTCCTATCGCGATTCCACGTATTGTTGTACGACCATATATCGTTTGACATCTTTAGGACAACTTATAATGCAACTGCATAACGGAAATTTGGACAATTTAGTTGCAAATTCAATCTATTACAACACTGAATTGCTTTAAACAAATATCATTCATTATATATTGTGTTGGTTTTAAATAGAGTGGGGCGTGCGTGGTGGGGTAAGATAGGTCATTGCAAAATTGTAAGTTAATAATCCAATCCAAAAAGCTAAACCCCAACGAAGATTTGGGGTTAATGAAAGCAGATGACTTGCAGTTTACGCACGAAACACATTTCTTCAAATTCTCTCGCACGAGCCGTTAATTTGCTAACTACAAGTCAACGCTGAAACCTTCAGTTTTTTCCGGGAACTGTGGTTAATAAAAGTTGCGTTGTTGATAAAGATTGAAGATTTTAGACTAATTTAGAGTTGTCAAAAAGGAATCTTTTCCTTTTCATATTTTGTCCTGTTTTTAACGAGGATTATAGGGCTAAAGGAGGGTTTCCGGGTAATTGACTTCTGGGTGGAGATTTCCGGGGGGAGATTTTTGAGTAGGGCTTATTGACAGATTGCGATCAAGATTCTAGATTTTAGATCGTCTAGTGATTTTTTTGTTTGTTTTTTTTTTTTGGAGAACTTTAATGTAACTTTAAGAAGATTAAGAATAACTTTACATTGTATTTTTAATAAACGGTATAGGATCCTGAACGTGTAATGTTCTTTTAATCTGGCGCTTTTAATCTTGAAATCTCTACACGCTTCCATTTAATTGTTTTTAATTTAATTTGTTTTGTTTGTCGCTGCGCTCCTCCTGTCTCTGGTTGCTTTACACTTAAAATTGTCTTGTTTTACTTTAGACAACTGGTAAGCTTGTGAAAGTTACCAAACACTCAAAGAGGGTGTCACACAATTTAAAACTGAGATTGCAATTAACGTGTTCAAAATTTAATGATGTCGATCTTGCTTTAAATTACATTTTATGTTACAACTAGCGACGTTAACTGACAATTTGACTGTCAGAAATTGTTAGATCTGTACTCCATTCGTCCCGACTTACGCTTGTACATACATGATTCCAATTTACATACAGTTAATTTTGTCATACATTAAGTTGATCTTTTATTTCTAGTCCTAGGTCATATCGGCCGGTATGTTTTGTATTTTTGACTGAGTTTTCCCCATGATCAGATAATTCTCACAAAATAGTTTTTAATCAAGATTTTTGAAACGTCTATACTAACGGCCTGACGTACGCTGTGAAGAAAGAAAGACTTTACTAACCCGTTTCTTCATATTTTTCTTTCAACTGTTCCCCTGAACGCAGTTGCTAGCATTCAATGTCTCCTTCTTTCTCGTTCAGGGTTTTTAAAAGTTAAGAGTCTACTTTACTGCTCCATTTCTTCACATGTCTCCATCAATTCCCATTATCGGTGCAATGTCTCATTTCCTTGTTCCACTTCACCCTCTCGGCAAACCCTGTTTTCTCCCTGTTCAGTAGTGGCTACAGCTTGAATTTGTCTTGGTCCAAAAATATTCCTTTCAAGCTGCTCGGCTTGTACAAAAGTTTTCTTCGACAACAACTGAATGAAAGCCACGCGGAAAGATCTTATTCTAACGGCGTAAATCAGTGGATTAAACAACGAGTTCAGTACGGGAAATAAAGAAAGAAGATGAAACATGATTTGTTTTACATTAATAGTGATGCTGTTTTTCATAAAGGATATCAAAATGACAATAATGATAATTGCCGGGAAATAACACAGGAAAATTGTGAGCAGTGCAGTAATTGTACGGTGAAAAGCTTTTTTATTCTTAAGTAATTTCTGCTTTACCTCTAAGGAAACTTGATTAGCAATAATTTGCTTTTCGTTGCGGCGGATCTCCCTGTATACAGAAACGTTCAAATAAACGACTAACGCAAGAAAAATAAACTGCATAACAATAACTACAAATTTTGTGACATTTCTTATGTTTGCCGGCCAGAAGTCTTCCACCGGAGGGATGATCACGGCAGCCCACACCACACCAGAGGCTGCGATGAGACGACCTTCAGTAACAAGGTTTTCGTATGCAAAAGGGTGTTTTATAGCGAGATAACGCTCTGAGCTCAATACAACGAAATGATCAAGCGACGCTATGAGACACCTTAAGTTAATAGCCACCGTTATCTTGGCTAGCGTGCTGCAAAGTATGCCAGTCTCACCTTTGAGCATAAAGCTATGCCGAACGATTTGCAAAGGTTGAACAACAAGTCCAACAATGAGGTCAGTTGTGGCTAAACAAGCGAGTGATACGTTGGATTTGGTGCGAAGTCGACGATTGGTTTTCACTGCCACCATTACCAAGATGTTCAGCAAAATGACGAAAGGACAGCTTACAGCGTTAGCGGCGATTCTGAAGATGAGTACAGCGCGAAGCTCAGGAGAAAGTCTCTCGGCAATCGCCAGAGGAAGATATGGGACTGAACCACAACTGGCTGATGTGGTGTTGATTGTGGTGTTATTCATGTTTTCTGGATTAATTCAAAACGTTTTTCGCTTCCTCGAGTTGCTCCAACAATGGGGAGAAGCTGTTCGTGTATGTGGACAGTTTGAGAGCTCATTTGTTTGTGTTTCAAATAAATTCAATTTACGATTATTTTATCGACTAGAATTTACATCTGGATGGCAGTAAGTAAGCTGTGGTATCATATTTTGAAGTTGGTTGTTAAGTATTAACATTAACTTGAGGTATTGTTGGTCCCCAAAAACCGGAATCCCACTTGAATATACAGCTGAGACCAAGCAATTAACAAAGATGCTTTTCACAAGTTGATCGTATATTGAGAATTCTGCCGTAAGCGCTGAGGCCCAGCGGAAATTTGGATTTAGCTATTGTTTAGAAACAAAAAGCATTTTTCCAGATTTTGTCGGACGAGAGTTTACTAACTAACCACAAGTGAATGCTGAAGCTTTTACATTTTGATGACGAAAGTTATTTTGGTCGCTAAATTCAGTTTCCTTTGTTTGAAGAAAATTAGGCGGTTAGCTGTGGACCAGTTGTGTTCCACGTTAATGAGTTTGTGATTAATTTATCGACCAAAATTAACACTTACTCAAAGCAAATAAGCTTTTGTATCATATTTAGCCAAAAAAATAAATTTTCACTTCTACATTTCGCCTCCATAAACGGAAGTTTGGTAACTTAAGTTGAACATGTATATATCACTGTTTTTTTCAACGGCTTACCATGTGATGTGCGTATTTCACTGTGATATTTCTCATCCTTTTATAAGGGGTGTGATTTCGGCTTCCATTTTTAACCCGTACTTGCGCAAGCAAATTACGGGTTGAAGTGGTGGATCAGGTTATGTAAATTAGGGGTTGGTCTATAATCTGTCAACTTCCCATCGCAATTTTACTGTTTTTCGGGGACATATATTGTTTGACATCTCTAGGACAACGTGTTACGTGAATCTAAGTGTTACATGCTAAAAAATGAAACTGTTAGTTCAAATGATTAACTCAGATTAAATGGTTGTTAAAACTTCTGGTTAATTTGTTGATCAGGGCAAGTGTTAATGGCAGCTTGTAAATGTCGGTTCATTTATTGGTCGGAGAAAGTATGGATCTCAATCTTTCGGACGTACTTCCTTGAGTTCAAGTTAAGGAAAGGTCGGCTTATATCTGTCAAGATTGTCTTACAGCGTTGGTAAACAGTTTCATTTCTGCTCTAAGTATGAAGTCTAGAGAAAAGATCTTTGTGAAAGTTTACTGTCAATTAGAGTATATTTGTGCAAGAAATTTGTCCAAAAAGCTAACGCAGAACGGAAATTTGGAAAATGTAGCTGCAAACTTGAATCTCTAACAACACGGAATGAATTTAAATATCTATTATTTAAGAAACAGAAAACACGTACCGTGTTTCTATGGAGTTTTAGAAACACGAGTGGAAGTTTGGGAGAACGAGAAATGCTGTGGGAACACGAGCCGTAGGCGAGTGTTTCCACAGCATCATCAAGTTGGCCTCTTTAATGAGGAATTCCTCTTGAACATACAACTGAAATCCTTTTAATGAGTAAATTAACATTGTATATTAATAACCCTGTGCAAAAATCCAAACCCCAACGAGACACTTTACGCAGAAACACAATAAGTCACACTTGAAAAAATGAATCACACGTGGAAAAACGGGTCACACTTAGAAAGGTGGGTGACATTTGGAAAAATGCGTCACACTTCGAGAAACGGGTCACACTGGTAGATAAAAGTAGTCACTATGTTAGTCATATATGGCCGCCATCTTGAAACGAACTGTAAGTTTACTGGTCTATTAACTTTTTATGCAATAACTTGGCGGTTTTTGTGTGAAGACCAAGATATAACACTGTTACTTAAAACTTCATCTCTCGATGTTAAAATTCCATATCTTCAAAGGGTGGAAAAGAGGATGATGTCAAACAACAGCCATATCAGTCAAATATGGAAGTCCATCATCTCAGATCTAATGACGTTTTTCTTAGCAGCCTGCCACTCTCTCACTCTATATCAAGACAGTCTACTCTCACCTGGAACTTCATCTCTCGATATTAAAATCCAATCACTTTAAGGGAGGATGACGTCAAACAACAGCCATGTTAGTCCATGTCCATCTTGAAAGAAAGTCCAACTTTTCTGGTCTAATAACTTTTTATGTAGTGGCATGGTAGTTTCTGTGTGGATATCAAGATATAAAACTGTCACCTAAAACTTCGTCTCTCGATGGTAGAATCCCATCTCTTCAGTGGGTGAAAAAAAGAATGATGTCAAACATCGGCTATATTAGTGTAAAATGGCCGCTATCTTGAACCAAAGGAACAGTTTTGAGGTCTCATAACTTTTTATCTAGCAGCCTAGTAGTTTTTGTGTGGATATCAAGATATGAAACTGTCACCTAAAACTTCATCTCTCGATGGGAGAATCCGATTTATTCAGTGGGTAAAAAGGGGAATGATCTCAAACATCGGCCATGTTAGTGTAATATAGCCGCCATTTTGCAACGAAGTCCGTCATCAGAGGTCTAATGACGTTTTTCTTAACAGCCTGCTACTCTTTCTCTCTATATCAAAGCAGTCTACCCTCACCTGGAACTTCATCTCTCGGTAGAAGAATCCCATTTTTTTCAGGGGTTAAAAAGAGGATGATGTCAAAGAACAGTCATGTTAGTGTAATATGGCCGCCATCTTGAAACGGGATGCAACTTTTCTGGTCAAATAACTTTTTAAATAATAGCTTGGTAGTTTTTGTGTGGATATCAAGATATAAACTGTCACCGAAAACTTCATCGCTCGACGGCAGAATCCCATCTCTTCAACGGGTGAAAAAGAGAATGATGTCAAACATCGGCCATCTTAGTGGAATATGGCCACCATCTTGAAACGAAGTGCAACTTTTCTGGTCGCATAACTTTTTATGTAGTAGCGTGGTAGTTTTTGTGTGGAAATCAAGATATAAAACTGTGACCTAAAACTTTATCTCTCGATGGTAGAATCCCATCTCTTCAACTGATGAAAAAAAAAAATGTTGTCAAACATCGGCCATCTTAGTGGAATATGGCCGCCATCTTTAAACGAAGTTTAAATCTTTTGGGCCAATAACCTTTTATGTAATAGCTTGGTAGTTTTTGTTTGAATATTAAGATATAAAATTTTCACCTAAATTTTTATCTCTCGATGTTGGAATCCCATTTTCTTAACGGGTAGAAAAGAGGGTGATGTTAAACATTGGCCATGTCAGTCTAATATAACCGTCATCATGGAACGATTTCCAACATCTCAGGTTTAATAACGTTTTTTCTTAGTACCTTGCTAGTTTTTGTCTTTACATCAAAATAGTCTACTGTCGCCTGGAACTTTATCTCTCAATATTAGAATCCTATCTCTTTCACCTGTCGAAAAGAGGATAAAGTCCAAAAAACGACCATGTTAGTCTACATTACGAGATTTATAGGAGTCTGAAATACACAGCAGTACATGGGGTTCTAATTTCCGGTGGCGTCATGGTGCTTGTGCTAATCTGAATGAATGAATGAATGAATGACAACTTTATTTAAGTCTCAGTCTCAATAGCTGAGCGCAAGTGCTCTACTAATTGGGGAGACTAAAATATAAAATAAAATGTATTCACCTAAGATTTAGTAAAATTAAGAAAATATTAAAATATAAAAATTGAATTTAAAAAAATAATAATTTGTTGATTTGTTTAAAGATGGCGGCCATATTCCACTAAGATGGCCGATGTTTAACACCATTTTCTTTTTCACCAGTTGAAGAGATGGGATTCTACCATTGTTGATAAATCAGATTACAAATCTGTAATTGCTGCACAATTTGTGGGTGTTTGTGGTGTATTAGCCGTTTAGCATTTGACAGAATAATTTAATGCGGTTAACCTGATCACCAACCATATATTGCCTGGTTAAAAAAGTTTAAATAGTTAATATTACAACCAGAGGCTTCGCTGTATATGCATTGCGCGAAATTGGATGAAAGAACGAGTGGCGCGCTGTGGAGCATGGCAACAAATCCTTTGTCTGTTCGCCTCTATTAATCAAATTCGCTCGAACTCGATCCGAGCCAAATTTGATTCGCCGTGTCGAGCGAATGGTTTCATTAATCACGAGAGTTCATGTCGAGTTTCGGTTTCGATGGTCATCGACAAACTGGTTTTCCACTAACCTCAAAAAGATTCAGCGCTATAAAGCTTCATTTGAAGGTTTCCAGGATCTAGCCAATTGCAGCCATACAGCTGTGAGAAGCTCTAAAGGTCGAATGGTGATAGTAATATTCTTCATGTCATCATGATTCTGGATTACTTTCTATCTTTGCGGGTGCCTTTCGCGAAGAATTCTTACCCGCGTAAGTTTCAATAAAAGGAGTCGTTGAGCATGTTTCCAGAAACAGTCACAGAGCGTGCATGTTTCCCCAACGTCTCTCATTTTTGCCATACGGGAAAAAAATTGTTTCCAGCGTCAATTTTTGTTCCCAAGATGCAAATTATGCTTCCTCTATACGACAGAAAATTTTAACGATAATCCAAGCATGCGAGCAGTTGTAAAAATTTTGCGAGCACATGCAAGTGAGCACTTATCTAATTTTTGCGAGCAATTCGAGCAAAGGCCAAATTTTGCGAGCACTTTTAATTTCAATGGCATCATTAGATACCCTTTCTAGTCGATAGAAAAAATTCATAAATTGTATTAAGTTAAAACATAAATAAATTAGCTGTCAAACTGTCCACACGAAATGCTTCTTATTCGCGGTGTAACAAGACCAAGCGAAAAAAAAAAAGTTGAGTTGATCCACAAAAACATGAATTACACCACAATCAATCAATCAATCGGGATTCTTAACTTACGATTTATTCCTAAATTGATGGGTGTAGCTGTAAGAACATCACATCAAAATAATCAGGAATTCTCGAAATTTTTCTTTTCATGGACAAACTCACAGCAATAACAAAATATAATTTCATCTTGAATTTCATTTTCCATGACTGCTTCGTCTTCGTTGCCCGACAAAAAATTTGCAAACAATTGACCTCTGCAGTTATACATTTAAATGGAATTGCGGTTTTTTAAGCAAATAATATTGGAAGTTAACTTTAATGTACGGTATTTCTTACCATAAACTTCAAAATGTGTAACAATAGGCACGCTTAAATATCGTTATACAGGTGCAGATTCTAATACATAAAGTAATCATTAATTTTGTTAAGTTGAAACACTAGCAAACTAGCTGTCAAACTGTACAAGAACAGCTTTTTATTTCGTGGAGCAACACGAGGAACGAAAAACGTTTGAGTTAATCCAGAAAACATGAATTACAATTAAACAATTTCGGAACTGTACGCAGTAAAATGAATCACTCTTCAGGAGTTTGGCTCGGCAAACCCAGCAATAAAACTTAACCGTCCAAGAAAGCCTTCAATAGGTAAGCACCGTGTTAGATCTGAGGACGTTGGAGATCAAGCTGCCATTAATACTGTCCCAGTTCAAAAAATTAGCCAGAAGTTTTAACAACATTTAATAATTTCAATTATTTGAACTAAAAGTTCCACTTTTAACACAACACTCGCAAATGTGTTACACGTTGTCCTAAAGACATGCCAAAAAATATGTGTCCCTGCAAAACAGTGGAACCGCGATAGGAAGTTAACAGATGATCGACCAATCCTAATTTCATAATCTGATCCACCGCCACAACTCGTAACGTGCTTGCGCAATTCACGGGTTAAAAAGAGAAGGGGAAATCACAGGCGTTAAAAGATGAGAACTATCAGATAAATATACCAACGTCAAAAAGTTAGGCATGGCGAAAACAGTGATATATACATGCTCGACATACCACTTTTCCGTTTATGGAGACAAAATATAGAAATGAAAATTACCTTATTTATTTTCAAAATATGATACTAAAGCTTATTTGCTTTGATATAAATGTTAATTTTAGTCGATAAATTAATCACAAACACATTAACGTGATACCCAGCTGGTCCGCCGCTAACCGCCATATTTTCTTCAAACAAAGGAAGTTGAATTAAGCGACCAAATTAACTTTCGTCATCAAAATCTAAATTGTGATTAGTTAATAAACTCTCGTCCGATAAAATCTGGAGAAATGATTTTTGTGCCTAAACTGTAGCTAAATCCAAATTTCCGTTGGGCCTTAGCGTTTACGACAGAATTCTCAACATACGATTTACTTGTGAAAAGCATCTTTGATAAAATGCTGGGCTTCAACTGTATATTCAAATGGAATTCCGGTTTTTGGAGACCAATAATACTTAAAGTTAACGTTAATACTTACAAACAACTTCAAAATGTGATACAATAGCATGCAGGTGCAAATGCTAGTCGATAAAATAATCATAAATTGAATTTATTTGAAACACAAACAAATGAGCTCTCAAACTGTCCAAACGAACAGCTTCTCATTTTTGGAGCAACTAGAGCAAGCGAAAAACGTTTTGAATTAATCCAGAAAACATGAATTACACCACAATCAACACCACATCAGCCAGTTGTGGTTCAGTCCCATATCTTTCTCTGCCGATTGCCGAGAGACTTTCTCCCGAGCTTCGCGCTGTGTTCATCTTCAGAATCGCCATTAACGCTGTAAGCTGTCCTTTTGTCATTTTGCTGAACATCTTGGTGATGGTGGCAGTGAAAACCAATCGTCGACTTCGCACCAAATCTAACGTATCACTTGCCTGTTTAGCCACAACTGACCTTGTTGTGGGACTTGTTGTTCAACCTTTGCAAATCATTTACCATAGCTTTATGCTCAAAGGTGAGACTGACATAATTTGCAGCAGGGTGGACAAAATAACAGTTGCTATTACCTTAAGGTGTGTCATAGCGTCGCTTAATCATTTCGTTGTATTGAGTGCAGAACGTTATCTGGCTATAAAACACTCTTTCGCATACGAAAACCTTGTTACTGGAGGTCGTATCATCGTAGCCTCTGGTCTGGTGTGGGTTGCCGCGATCACCCCTCCGATGGAAGACTTCTGGCCAGCGAACATAAGAAATGTCTCAAAATTTGCAGTTCTTGTTACGCAGTTTATCTTTCTTGCGTTACTCGTTTATTTTAACATTTCTGTATACAGGGAGATCCGCCGCAACGAAAAACAAATTATTGCTAATCAAGTTTCTGTAGAAGTGAAGGAGAAGTTACTCAAGAATAAGAAAGCTTTTTACTGCACAATTATTGTTCTGCTCACAATTTTCCTGTGTTATTTCCCGGCAAATATCATTATTGTGATTTTGATATCCATTACGAAAGACCGTGACAGCATCACTATTAATGTAAAACATATCATGTTTCATTTTATTACTTTATTGCCCGTACTGAACTCGTTGTTTAATCCACTGATTTACGCTGTTAGAATAAGATCTTTCCGCGTGGCTTTCATTCAGTTGTTGTCGAAGAAAACTTTTGCACAAGCCGAGCAGCTGGAAAGGAATGCTTTTGGACCCAAACAAATTCAAGCTGTAGCCACTATTGAACAAGGAGAAAACCGGGTTAGCTGAGAGGGTGAAGTGGAACAAGGAAATGAGACATTGAACCGATAATGGAAACTTATGGAGACACAGTCAGAAGTGAAATATGAAGAAACTGTTCAGTAAAGCCGACTTCACAGTCATTCTCAGTTATCGGCGTATTTCATGTCGTAGACGTTACAAAAATTTTGGGTAAAAACTCTTTTTTGAAGATTATCTGACCATGTGAAAACTCAGACAAAAAAATACAAAAATCATATACCAGTTACTATGACCTTGTCAGAATGAGATACGACTAGAAATCAAAGATCGACTTGATGAATGACGTAATTAGCTGTAAGTAAATTGAAATCATGTGCACAAGAGTAAAGCGGAAAGAATGGGGAACAGATCTAACAATTTCTGAAAGTTCTAAGTCAAATTGTCAGTTAACGTCGCGAGTTGTAACGTAAAAGAAGATCGAAGGCATCATTAAATTCTAAACACGTTAATTTTCATCATAATCTGGAAATAAGCCCCACTCAGAAGTGTCCCCCCTGGATATCCCCATCCAGAATGGCTATTAACACGGAAGCCTTCCTTTAATTGCTGTTTAACCCTCGTTAAAAACAGGGCAAAACAACAAAAGGAAAATGATTCTTTATTTGGTAATTGTAAATCCGTCCAAACTCTACAACCTTTATCGCCAACTTTGATTAATTCCTTTTCCGGGAAAAAAAAGGAAAGGCTTCAGCATTGACTTGTAGTTAGTAAACTAACCCTCGTGCGAGAGAATATGAAGAAATGTGTTTCGTGCGTAAACTGTAAGTCATCTGTTTTTACTCGGTCCAAATCCCGTCGTTGCGGTTTAGCTTTTTGGATAGGATTAGTAACGTACAATTTACTCGATAAAAGCATCTTTGTTAAATTGCTGGATTTCAGCGGTATATTCGAGAGCAATTCCTGATTTTTAAAAGAGGTAAAGATCTTTTTTTTCTTTTTTGGCAAGTTTATGGACCGAATCGCAGGCGCGCTCGATAAAATTGACAAAAATAAAAAGGAGACAAATAGATCTCCACAAGCGAGTTCAATAAACGTTTCTCGGGTCGCTCTTGTGAACATTTACCTAAAATTGTCCTCAAAACGTACATGAAGGTAAACCGATTTCTGGTTAATCAAAAACTGTCTATTTTGCGAAATGAATTTAAAAAGCAATTCGCCGAAATTGATTCGTGAGCGGTCCATCTTAGCGGTCCGTATTGCAAAATTCAGACCGTTAAGGAAGCTAATCAGAATTGTCCTTTTCCTCCTCGCCGACCAGTTCAGTCATACAACAAAAAAGTTTATTTGCTTTTAATTAAACGTTAATTTTAGTCGATAAATTAATTAATCACAAACTCATTAACGTGAAACACAACTGGTCCGCTGCTAACCGCCTAATTTTATTCAAACAAATGATGCTGAAGCGACCAAATTAACTTTCGTCAACAAAATATGAAGGCTGCAGCATTTACTTGTTACTCGTTAATATACTCTCGTCTGAAAGAATCTGAATGCTTTTCGAGCCTAAACTAGAGCTTAATCCAAATTTCCCTTGGACCTAAGCGCTTGCGACAGAAATCTCAATATACGATTTACTCGTAGCATCTTCTTAAATTGCTTTGCTGCAGCTGTATATTCAAGTGGAATTCATCTTTATGGAAACCAATAATACTTGAAGTTACGTTAATACTAACAACTAACTATAAAATATGATACAATAGCTTACTTACAATACTGTCATGCAGATGCAAATGCTAGTCGATAAGATAATCATAAATTGAATTTATTTGAAACACAAATCAATTAGCTGTCAAATTGTCTAGACGAACAGCTTTTCATTTTTGAGCAACATGAGGAACGGAAATCGTTTGAGTTAATCCAGGAAGCATGAATTACACCACAATCAATACCAGATCAGACAGTTGTGGTTCAGTCCCATATTTTCCTTTATCGGTTCCCGAGAGACTTTCTCCCGAGCTTCGCGCTGTATTCATCATTTTTCAGAATCGCCGTGAACGCTATAAGCAGTCCTTTCGTCATTTTGCTGAACATCTTGGTGATGGTGGCAATGAAAACCAACCGTCAACTTTGTACCAAATCTAACGTATCACTCGCCTGTTTAGCCACAACTGACCTTGTTGTGGGACTTGTTGATCAACCTTTGCAAATCAATTTGCACCTATATTTTACGAGTAAATTGTCTGTTAACAATTCTATCCAATAAGCTAATTCACATTTTCTCGGACGAGAGTTAATTTAGTAACTATAAGTCAATGCTGAAGCCTTCAGCTTTTTTTTCCCGGGAAGGGCGGTTAATGCGAGTTGGCGATAAAGACTGTATATTTTAGACTGACTTACAGTTATCGACAAGAATAATTTTCCTTTACATGGTTTGTTCGTTTTTTTTTTTTTTAACAAGGGTTCAACAGCGACTTAACAGTGAAGAACATCCGGGAAGGTCGCTTCTGGGTGGTGATTTACCGAGGAATGAAAGACTTCTGAGTGAGGCTTACTGACAGATTGCGATTAAGATTCTAGGCTTTAGATCGTATTGTGATTTTTGTTTTTCTGAGAACTTTGATGCAATATGAAAAAGGTTAAGAGTAACTTTATATTGCATTCTTAATGTACGGTATAGAACCCTGAACGTGAAATATCTTTTAATCTCGTGCTTTCATTTAACTGTCTTGTTTTACTTTAGATAATTTGGTAAGCTTGTGAAATTACTTAATATTCAGGCTTGAACGGGATTCGAACCCATGACCTCCGCGATACCGGTGCAGTGTTCTACCTGCACCAGTTTTTATTTCACAACTGCTTAAGTTGTTTTTATCGACTGCGATGATCAATCATGTCTTCATATCTTTCTCCGCAGTTCAAATATATGACATTTCAAATATTCACTTGCAGTTACCAAACACTCAAATAGGGTGTCACACAATTTAAAGGTCAGATTAAAACAGTAACTTGTTTAATATTTAATAGCGTCCTCTTCGATCTTGGTCTAAATTACATTTTATGTTACAACTTGCGACGTCAACTGACACTTCGACTTAACTATAGATCTGTTTTCTATACGATACGATTTACGCCACAAGGCGGCTTGTGTACATGATGTCAATTGCATACAGTTAATTTTTTCATACGTCACAATGATCTTTGATTTCTAGTCCAATTTCTTTCTTACTAAGTCATTTCTGCTGGTAGGTTTTTTTTATGTTTTGTGTTTTTTCACGAGTTTTCCACTTGACCAGACAATCTTCAGTTTTTACTCAAGATTTTTGAAACATCTACGACCTGATCCACGTCGTAAAGTAAGCATGGCTGAGAGAATCGACTGTGTCTCCATAAGTTGCCATTATCGGTTCAATGTTTCATTTCCTTGTTCCACTTCACCTTCTCAGCGGCTAACCCTGTTTTCCTCCTGTCCAGCGGCAGCTACAACTCTAACTTGTTTTGGTCCAAAAATATTCCTTTCAAGCTGCTCGGCTTGTGCGATAGTTTTCCTAAACAACAACTGAATGAAAGCTACGCGGAAATATCTTATTCTAACAGCGTAAATCAGTGGATTAAACAACGAATTCAGTACGGGCGATAAAGTAAGAAGATGATACATTGTATTTTTTACATTAAGAGCGATGCTGTCTTTCAAAAACGATATCATAATGACAACAATGATATTTGCCGGGAAATAACATAAGAAAATTGCGAGTAGTACCATAATTGTGCAGTAAAAAGCTTTCTTATTCTTGAGTAACTTCTCCTTCGCTTCTAAGGAAACTTGATTAGCAATAATTTGTTTCTCGTTGCGGCGGACCTCCCTGAATATAGAAACGTTCAAATAACCGACTAACGCAATAGAGATTAACTGCATAGTAACCATTAATAATATTCCCACATATTGAATATTAGGTGGCCAGAAGTCTTCAGTCGGAATGGCGATCGCTACAGCCCACGCCAGACCAGTGGCTACGATGATACGAACTTCACTAACAAGGTTTTCATATGCGAAAGGGTGTTTTATAGCCAGATAACGCTCTGCACTCAATAAAACGAAAATATTAAGCGAAGTTATGATACACCTTGTGGTAATGGCTACTCTTATTGCGGCAAGCGTGCTGCAAAATATGCCAGTCTCACCTTTGAGCATAAAGCTATGGTGAACGATTTGCAAAGGTTGAACAACAAGTCCGACAACAAGGTCAGTTGTGGCTAAACAGGCAAGTGATACGTTAGATTTGGTGCGAAGTTGACGTTTGGTTTTCACTGCCACCATCACCAAGATGTTCAGCAAAATGACGAAAGGACAGCTTACAGCGTTAGCGGCGATTCTGAAGATGAGTACAGCGCGAAGCTCAGGAGAAAGTCTCTCGGCAATCGGTAAAGGAAAATATGGGACTGAACCACAACTGGCTGATGTGGTGTTGATTGTGGTGTAATTCATGTTTTCTGGATCAACTCAAACGTTTTTGGTGTTGCTCCAAAAATGGGAAACCGTTGGTGTGGACAGTTTGGCGGCTAATTTGTTGTGTTTTAAATAAATTCAATTTATGATTTATCTACTAGAATTTACATCTGCATGACGATAAGTAAACTATTGTAGCGTATTTTGAAGTTGCTTGTAAGTATTAACATTAACTTCAAGTATTACTGGTCTCCAAAAACCGGAATAATTCCAATTGAATATACAAGTGAAGCCAGGCAATTTAACAAAGATATTCTTTTCACGTGTAAATCTTATGTTGGTGAGATCCTGTCATAAGCATTATGGCTCAACGGAAATTCGGCTCAAACGGAAATTTCCATGGGTTTTCATAGGACCAGTCATATAGTAAGGATGATATTTGTATGTAATTTCGTGCCGAGAGATTTAATTTGCACCTACATTTTCCAATTTCTCTTATCTTTTTGAACAAATGTCTGGCAAACAATTATTCTTTGTTGTATGTTATTGGTTCCCACGGTGTGTCCATGCCCAACATATGCAATTCCGTTAACCAAGGCTTCTTTAACTGAAAATCAATTATTTATACAGTAAAATTTCACAAGGATCTTTTCTTTAGACCCACAGTAATTACCAACGCTGTAACACCGAAATTTGATTTAAATGTAACCTTGCGCGGCATTTACGTCACTGTTTCATGACGGACGCCTGAACTATTGAGATGAACACTTTCCCCGACAAACAAATGAACCGTCAGTTACAAGCAGCCATTAACTCTAGTCTTTCGCTGATCGACAAATTAACCAGAAGTTTTAACCACCATTTGTTTGAAATAATAGTTTTATTTTTGAACTAACAGTTTCATTTTAGTACAACACTGACATTTGTATGACACTTTTTCCTATAGGGATGTCAAACAATATATGTCCCTGCAAAACAGTGGAATTGCGATGGGAAGTTAACATATGATCAACCAACTCCTAATCTGCATAATCTGGTCCACCACTATAACGCGTAACTTGCTTACGCAATTCACGGGTTAAAAAAGGAAGCCGAAATGACACGCTTTAAAGGATGAGAAACATCAGATGAATAAACGAACTTCAAAAGGTAACGTGTTGCAAAAACTGTGATATATACATGTTCAACATACAAAATTCTCTTTTATAGAGAAAGAATATAGAAGTGAAAATTACCTTTTTCCAAATATGTTACAAAAGCTTATTTGCTTTTATATAAATGTTAATTCTAGTCGATTAATTAATCACAAACTCATTAACGTGAAATACAGCTATTCCGCTGCTAACCGCTCAATTAATGCTTTTCAAACAAAGGAAGCTGAAGCGAGCAAATTTATTTTCGTCATCAAAAACTGAAAGCTTCGGCATTCACTTGTAGTTAGTTGATAGAGTCTGGTCCGAGAGAATCTGGAGAAATGCTTTTCGTGCCTAAACCATAGCTAACTCCAAATTAACATTTAACCTCGAAAATGCTCTAAATAACCATCTTGATTGAATTCATGGGATCGAGACAGATAAAAAATATAAAATAAAAAATAAACCAACTAGTTGAATGTAGCTGAAAATACTGCTTCCAGTGTTCGATCGATGATTGATATTTTTAAAGCTTTTGTGTAATCCTCTCTGTTGCTTTTTGACTGAATTTCCGGTGACCTCTGTTCACCTGCATCAGAGTTCTTCAAGCAGTATCAAAGTTGAATATATTTGCCCAATATTTCGGTTAGCGAAACAACAACAACAACAACTTTTATTACTACTATGACTCACATGTTTACAATTTTTACAGAAATAGATAAACAGATTAAGTTAAAAATGCTTGATAATAGCAACAGCGCGAACCCGCAGGTAGCCTGGGCTAATCTAGGCCAAAGACCTTTTATTTCGATCCTGTCACTAAATAGAAATAAAATTACAACTCTAATTAGACTAAGTAAGAAACAATATTTTCATAACTATTTTCAATGGAATATTTTCAGCATGAAGAAGACCTGGGCAGGTATGAATGAACTCATTAATCGCGGAAGGAAAAAATATGAAAAAAATCCCTGCCTTAAAGGATGAAAGCAGCGGTCGTTTAATCTACGATCAGCAGGAAACATATCCTCTAAAAGAGCTAATATAAAAGGAAATGCCGACCCCAAATGACCGGTTACTTTTAAAAGTTTTTGAATTATAACAAAATAGGAAACGATAGCCTCCCCTTTGTTGCCACGCTCGAAACAAAGCTTCAAATTTTTCAATATAAAATTATCCACAACATACTTCCAACTAGGTGTTCCCTTTTCCGTATGAAGTTATGTGATTCTCAAATCTGTCAGCTATGCAAAATGCAACCGCAAACATTGCCTCACTTATTTTACCTTTGTTCTGTAATTTCCAATTTCTGGTCTGCATTTCAAAATTGGTGGTTTGAAAACATAAAAACATAATAACTCTCATCGAACGTAATATCCTTTTGGTTGGCATGATAACACCACAGAATCAAAAGACATTTTAAACTATGTCACCTTGGTGGCCAAGTATTATATCTTTTGCACTATCCAAGACAGCGATGATGTACCCTTTGACGGCTTTCCTTCTTTACTTAAGAACAAATTAAACACTTCACAACAAATAGCAGTTAAAAATGAAACCTCTGACAATTTCAACAAAAAGTGGAAAGACTTTATTTGAGTTTTTCTCATTTTACTTTCTTCGTTAAGTTATTAATTTATTTAATTAATTCTTAATTTAGTAATTGTTTCTTTTTTTTTTTTGCAACGTACCCACTCAAAATGCTGTACTTTGTAAAAGTTTGTAATTCTTTTTTTGTTTGTATTTTTGTAACACACACTATTGCCTTCTGTATTATCTTTTGTATCTCCTTTTATTGTCCTATTGTAGTTCATGTTGTAATAATAATAATAATAATGACTTTAAGGACTTATAATAATAATAGTAATAATAATAATAATAATAATAATAATAATAATAATAGTAATAATAATAATAAAATCAGGAAACCATAGACGAGAATAAAGCTAAATATCAGTAACAACGTTCATAGGTTCGACCGTGAGCCTATCACCCTTGAAATCCTGATGTCGATCGATATCTTCGGACAACAAGAACCAAAAGCTGGTTCCTTTGGATTTGTTTCGCTTTAATTATTACCCCGATATTTCGATCTCGCGATATTTTGAAGCTATTTTCGTTTTCCACGAACGTTTTACCCCGTCTGTACCTGAAAAACCGATTTGGAGCTACCAGAGCCCGCAAAATTATGGAAGGTGAGCAGCGGTTGTTTCGGTGCCATAGTCGCAAAGCACCACGGTATCTTCCTCTCTCTTTCTCCTCGATTCAAAGATGGTGGGTTTCTGATTTCATGACAACAATCCGGTGCCATCGTCACTAAAGTTACCTCTTTTCCACGTATCTTCTGAATTTCACGAAGATCAATGATCTATCTATTTTATGACAGAATGTCGCTGTACCATAATTTCGCAGTGTGGTCAAAATATCGTTTTTGAGTTTTCGTATAATTTCATGTCAAGATAGCTCTTTCTGGGATCCCTAGTTTCTGTTGTATTGTTGCAGACATATTAAATCAGACTAGTTTTGGGCTGTAGATAATGAAAGTATTATCGTGATGTCGTTTTAATGTAGCTCTGTAGATGATGTGTTTCGAGAATTTTCGTCTTGCACGGCTTTCGAATGTTCAAAACTTCGCTAATACTGGCCATGGTAGTTCATATGCGATGAAGACACTAGAACTATAATTTGGCACATAATTTTACTCACTGGCTTTATGTTTATAGCTTATCCAAACTTTTTTCCGTAGTGCCTTGAGTCAAACTGTATTTTAAGACTAGTTTGTCGAAGAACCTGAAGTTGAAAGACTTGGTATTTGGGGTTTTCTACACTTACATGTAGTAAAACGAACTGTTTACATTGTAACCGATATCACAGACATTTTAAGGCATTTGTATACAATAATAATTATTTTGTGAATATTTTTGTTTTTTACTACTTGAAAATGTTGTGGTTAGCAGTTAAGCTGGAGAAACTTTTACAATTAACGATTTGATTTCTGAAATATAGCAAAATAATGGCTTCAACAGTCTATTTATTGTGACTATTGTCTTGCCTGCAGGGTCGTGTTAGGACCAAGACTGTGAAAAAGGCCTCAAGAGTCATTATCGAGAAATATTATCCACGTCTGACCCTTGACTTCCATACCAACAAGCGTGTCTGTGATGACATTGCCATCATCCCAAGCAAGAAACTAAGAAACAAAATTGCTGGGTAAGAGCTTACCAAATACTTATAATTTCTCACTTCTGATTTTTGTTTAAGAAATAGAAAACATGTTCTGTGGTTCTATCGAGTTTTAGTATAAATCTACTAGCATTCTATCACAAATGCCATTCTCTGATTGGCTACGATACTCACTATCTATCCTGTTGTAGTTAGTGAGTAGCAAAACAGTGAGCGCTTATTAACAAAATGATGGCCACTTCTTTGCATTTTCAAGGTGACTGTGAAAAGGTTTTAGATGAAGTTTTGAACGACTAGTAGATATACACTAAGACAATTAGGTTACTCGCTCTCGATTTCTATGCATGATAGTTGACTATGGCTGTGCCCTCATCGTCTATCATGCGATAGAAATTGAGAGCGAGTAATCTAATAATTAGTTCAAAAGTGAGCGTTCAAAAAGTTTGGCTGTGTCCATTTCACTGCAAACCAAGGCCCTCAGGAGTTAGTTTAGAGTCCCCGGGACTGGAAAATATCCCCCAAGTTCCAGAAAATCGAGCCAAAGTTGGTGAAAATCACGACGCGCAAGGTGGTCTCGGCTACTCTGTGAGTCTTAAAGTGAAGTGGGGCTATATTTCGGCCCAGAAGCTCAAAAGTGAGCATTCAAAAAGTTTTGCTGTGTCCATTTCACTGCAAACCAAGGCCATCAGAAGTTAGTTTAGAGTCCCCGGGACTGGAAAATATCCCCCAAGTTCCGGAAAATCGAGCCAATGTTGGTCAAAATCACGATGCGCGTAAGGCGGTCTCGGCTAGTCTTTCAGTCTTAAAGTGAAGGGGGGCTATATTTCGGCCTAGAAGCTGGAAAGTGAGTGTTCAAAAAGTTTTGCTGTGACCATTTCACTGCAAACTAAGACCATCAGGATGGGATGGGATGGGAGAATGCAAAAAAGCTGTGGAAACACTTGCTTCTCAGCTCGTGTTCCCACAGCATTTCTGAGGGAACACGAGCATAGCATTTGTTTAATAGAAACACAAGTGGAAGTTTTGGAGAACAAGAAATGCTGTGGGAACACGAGCTGAGAGGTGAGTTTTTCCACAGCTTTTTCGAGTTCCCCCCAAACTCTCATGAGTGTTTCTAGAACTCAATAGAAACTCTGAGAACTTGTTTTTGTTTTCTTTTAGAAAATACCAAGACAAAACAAGAAAACAACTTGTTTGCTCCAGGCCTAGTCAATTAATAGAAATTGATATCAATCAGTGTCAATCACTGATTGCTATCGCTTGATATCTGCAATCAATAACAATCAAACTCACAGAGAAAATTATTCATCTACTGCTGTTGATTGGCAATAATCGACAACAATCGATAATTCCTGTCTTCAGAAATATCATCTGTTACTGATTGAAAAAAAAGAAAACAAAAACGATAATAACTACAAAGAGCAACAAAATCAGCACTAGCTCTATGTAATACTAGAAGAAGAAGAAGTTGTGTGCATCGTATCAGGCTTTAAATGCCTGCAGGCTAAATCCCAAATTTCTTTAACACCTTCCAAACTCCAAATACATTTGAAAACAGGAATGTCATATGTTGCATTTGTAATCTAACAGTATTCACAAGAATATTTTCAGCTTAAAATTGGCAGAAAAATAAGAATATTCAGCCTCGTCCAGAAAAGCAATATTCTTGTAAAAAAGAGTGTATGTTACTAGATTATATTTTTCTTTTGGTCTACTCTGAGATCTATTCTTACATTTTTATCCTAATGCTAATAACGGAAATCACTAGAACACTGACATCTGTTGTATATTTTGCTTTATCTTAATGCCAATGCTACAATAAGACTGGAATGTTTTACACTGCTACTCTGGCCTTAACTTGCTGTGGTGTCTTAAACTAGCAAACAAAGATGTAAATTTATCCCAAAATGTTTCTGTTAGTTTTTGCTGTTCTTGTTATTTTGTTGATGATTGTACATGTAAAAGATTCCCAGGCTATGATAAAATGACTCAATAAAACCATTGCAGACAAATTTTGTCAAACATTTTATCAGTGTAACTTGTAAAAGGACAAAATTAATTTCTGATATCAATCAATAACAATCGATGAATCAGTCATTATTGATTACTATCAGCAATCAATATCAATCTTTGAATGTTATCTATGATATAGATTATTGGTTTATCAATTGACCAAGCCTGGTTTACTTTGATCATAAAAATGTAAATTCCCTTTTCTCGCATCATCATTACATGTACGTCAACAGCTCCTGCTAGTTCTGTGTTTCACAATTTTAAACCAATAAGCACACATTTTCTTTGGGCTATTTTCTTATTTGTATTAGCGCTGAAAACAGCACTATTATTCTTACATTAGAATGATGCCCAGATTCTGGATATTTCACGAGCAATCTATAGTGATTTTATGTTAAAAATTCAGTTTCACTTTGCATTCTGTCCATTTTACTTTCTAGATAAAATATTGAATTCTAGCTTGCCCTTCGGACTCGCAGCTCTCAAATTTTGCTTGCCTTTGGCAAGGCTTAGTTATTTTTTTTGATTATTTAGTTGGCAGACAACTAGCTTGGGCTCTTGTTCATTGGGCAAGTGACAATGAAAAGTTACTTGCCCAGCAGGAAAATCTCCTTGTCTTACATGTAGACTACTAAATGGCACTTTTTTTGAGCCCTATTTTTTGTGTGTAACTGAGCTCCTTTAACACTAGGGCAGCGGGACAAAGACAGTAATGTTTTTACATGTTATAGGTAGCTTGGTCTGTATGATTGTTTAAAAAAATCAACAGCTCACTTGATTGTTGTATTATTTTATTCTTTTACATAGGTTTGTCACCCATCTGATGAAGCGTATCCAGAAGGGTGCTGTGCGTGGAATTTCCATCAAATTGCAGGAGGAGGAACGTGAACGAAGGGACAACTATGTACCAGAGGTGAGCAGGATTAGATTGTAGGGTGAGACTGATATTGAATGGGACATAATTATAGCCAAATCTCATTTTTGCACTTGTAAACAAAATTATCTATTCGCCTGCCCAACAATACCCCTGCATGAAAGATACCTATGATTTGACTCAAAAAATAGCCTTTTGTATATTTCATGAGTCATGGTTTTAAATAGTGACCTTACACAAAATGCAATGGCAACTACAGAAAGCTTAATAAGCAGAACAATGGGTCTCTGTGTGTATTATTTACATTGGTACTTTTCAAGTTTGTTACCAAGACCAAGGTCTCCGGTGACTCAAAACTTAACGAGAGTCCTGGCTACCAGAAGCACTCTTGATGTTGTTTTACTGGTTTTGTTCATGCTCATGGGTGCTTTCCTCATGCAGGTGTCTGCCATTGAGCAAGATATCATTGAGGTTGACCCAGACACCAAAGAAATGTTGAAAGTCTTGGTAAGTGACTGTTCTGATATTATGTATGTACATTGTCTTCCTTCAAAGACCGCTTGTAAGGGTTATCATCCATAATTTCCAGGGATATCTGTAGTGTCTCCATTGTCTTCATCTATTCCTGGGACAACTTTGATATCTGCATTTTCTATGCATATTTCCCACCATATCGTAAACAATATTTTATTTTCTGATGTTGAAAATAGCAGGGGTCCCCCGGTCAAGGAAAGCAATATTTGTGACATGTACATGTATATTTCAAGGATTGGGGAATTCTAAATTCAGGCAGCAATTTACATTTTTCAGTTTTCAGGGAATTCTAACTTCAGTCAAGAAAGTCTTTTTGAGATTAACATAATGTTCCCAACAACCCCTTTCTTGTTCTCCCAAAATAAGATAGTGGAATGGACAATAAATACAAGCAAACCAAAGACATTCCAAAAATGTTATGCTGGAACATTTGATCACAGTCTTCATCACTAAAAATTGTAAATCTGGTTGTGAAGTCATAATTCCAGACACTTTCTGTCTGAAGACTCATTCTCAACCTTGAGTATACTTTCACTCAATTTTTGGACTTTTTGTTTGAAGATTTTTGTTGTGTTTTTTTTTTTTCACATAGTCTTGAAAGTAAATGAAATTTGCACTTAAGGTTACTGTACATGTATGCCTCTAGAGGTGTCTCATGTCCAAGTGAGAGGTGCATTCAGTTTTTAAAAACTGTAGATACCTACACCCCTATATTATATTAAAGATCATTGAATTTTGAAAGAAAATGAATTGTTGAATTTTTGACAACCTCTACATGTACATGTAAATTTGAGCGTGCAAATCACCCTTTGGAAACTACAAGTCAAAGAGAATTTCTTCATTTGCCCTCAAATTTGGGTGGTAGCTACAATTGTAGTTTAACATATAAACTACAAAAAGTTGTCTGTGAATTTTTTATTTCAAAATATTTTTTTCTCTGAGAGCAATTTTTGTATGATAACTCCTTACTTTTTTAAAATCCTTTTTCAAAAATGTTCACTGCAATTAAATGTAGCAAAACACAGACACATTTCTTAAGCGCTTTGGGTCCAGAAGCTGAGGAACAAATTACATTGGCAAAAAACAAAATTTCCCTTGACTTGCAGCTTTCAAAAGGTGATTTGGATGCTGGCATTTAGAGGTCATGGAAAATTCAACAATTACTTTTATTTCAAAATTCTTGGTATACTTTAAAAGCCAGCTCTATAAACTTTAATATGATATGAGGATTTAGTACTGGATGCATTACATTGCTTGGACACGAGACAGCTCTAAAGGTATACAGAAACCTTAACAACAAGCAGCAAAAGTAACCTGCTAGTTCCTTACTTTCATTATTTCAGGATTTTGGAAACATTTCTAACCTGCAAGTGACTCAGCCAATCAACGCTACTCAGAGTTTCCGCCCTGGTGGAGGCAGTGGTGGCATGAGATCTTAAAGGGCCACTTTGTTGTGCAAAAAATAATAAACATGTACAAATAGAGAACTGTGCCTTGTGCTTTGTGGCTGGAAATTCTGTCCCTTCGAAAAATAGCTCCAGAATCTTCTTGCAGATTTGTGTTTCTTTTTGCAAGATGGCAGGAATGTATAATTGGAGCCTTTTTCTAAATCCTGAAATTTTTGGGGTAGGGTCCTTCAGGTGGTCCTTGTGAAAACATCTTAAAAACTACTAGTGCCTAGTCCTCCCTGAAAAACGTTCAACGGACCAGACTTATAACATCATCGACTGACGAACACTATTCACTTGACTCTGAAGATGACTTCCGCTCAGATTTTGGCTCTCTGCTTGTTCAAGTGTGGCTTTAATTAGAGAAAAAAAACTATGGGCACTTACTTGTTCAAGTGTGACATCAATTAGAGAAAGGAAAAACAAAAACATCTTGGAACAGATTGCTAGCTATGTAGCGCTTGTCTTGATTAAGAGAACTTTCCTAGAAGGAAGTCTGTCCCAGAAGCAGTGCTGTCATTGGCAGTTGAGGGGTTGGGGTAGTGTGCATAAAGTTTCCCAATTCTGCCTTATTAGTATGCCGCAGTCTCCTCACTTGTGATCGCGAAACATTGCGCAATTCTACTTTCCATTTCTCCCCTCCCTTGTGTGACTCAATCCCCGTTTAATACAGGGTCGCCACCTCCTGTCCTCCCCCCCCCCCCTCTCCCCCGAACCATTGTGCCGACGGCATGATGTAACACAATTAAGTCCAATTATCACTGAATAGATAGAACTTATCTCTAGCCACGCTACATACCGCTGGTTATATTTACAGGATTAAATTTCCGTCTGCAACGAAGGCGACTATAGTTACACGTGTTATAAAACAAATCTTATTCATGATTGACAGAAACGTTTTTTTTTTGTTTTGTTTTGTGTTTTTTTGTGAATCGGTTGAATAAGCTCTGTTCAGCATACCTTCGCATCCAAGTTTACGTTAACAAAACATGCGATTCGGTAAGTTCTTTTCCGGTTTCAGCCGCCAGCGAAACGTCATTCAAGAATAGTGTTCTGGTCTAGTGATCGAATTTCTTTGTAATTTGAAACGTGCGTTTTACGGGTCAGAAATCGACACATGATTCAGATGTGACTGTTGCCATGCATAAGGCATTTGTTGTCTGCTTGATCGAGTGGAAAAACTAACGTCCTCAAACGATTTCAAACAGCAGGATCAAAGACAGTGTTAAAATATTTACTGAGGGCTCAGTGATACCGAGGCGACAGTCCTTAGATGTGTCGCAAGTGTTGAAGAAAGTCAGGAAGTGGAAGGGACACAGTGATGGTAACTTTAAGACGACCTCGCTACGAGGAACACAGACCATTTATGCGACGAACGCACGTTCCAAATACATCTAGTTCAACTGAATTTCAAGTGATAACTCTACACGATCCAGTCGTGGATCCTGAGTGGATGTTTCATCATCCTCGCTTTCGACGCGACACAAAAACATCAGGGACCTTACCTCAAAATGAAAGAGGGTTTTATGCCAAGAAAATTTACAGCCGCGTCCCTAGTGCGACCGGAAACTCACGTAGTAAGCTTCTCTGTGAACGAAGGGAGCGAAGTGGTCAAGGAAATACGGCGTGTCGACATTTTTGCGAATTGCTAGGCCCTAACTTGTGTAAGGAATGCTGGAAACTTCTTCAAAGGGCAGACGCGTTGAAAGAGCATCGTGCAAGTGACGCACGCGAATTGAAGAGCGGCAAGGACTCATTTAGCGCGATGATTGCCGCGCGTGAAAAAAGAATCGAAGATAACGACAGCGAGGAAGACATTCTCGATGAAACAGAAGATGAAGAGTTTATTTTTCAGTCGATCAGTTCAAGAAAAACAAGCTCGATGACACCGCCTCAAGATAGTGGCTATTCAAGTCGGATGAGTTACATCCGAAGCCTCAGTACGACTCCCTCGGGTGATTTTTGTCCTCGCGTGACTTCACGTTCCAAGTTCACGCGTGGTAACGTAAGAAACTCCGGTGATGAAAGACGAGTTTCCGCGAAGGAAGCAACTCCACCGATCTGGAAGAACGCGTACTTAGCAAAACTCCGTGAAAAAGAACCTTTCAGAGACATTTTGACAAACAGTCTTCATTATCCAAGGAAGTTGAGGCACGCTTGGCGAGATTTGCCAGTAGAACCGGTCGTAATGGATTTGAAATTTATTAATTTTACTATTTATGACGACACAAGACTCAACGAAAGAGCAGTTAACAAGAATGCTAAGGCATAAAAGATAATATAAAATCTGGATGAAAAGTAATTATTATAAATTAATCTATAGCGCGAATTTCAATGTTAAAAAATTTGAACTGATTCGAGTAAAAATGGATTGAAAGATATCTTTTTCTTTAGCCAATTAAAGGTAAAAAGAAAACCAATCACAATCGGCCGCGGGCAACGCGTGGATTTTCCCGCGCTTGGCGTCGCGATCGGTTGCACGCTTCTTGCTTCCAGTTGATTGGTCGATTTATTGCGTGATTTGCGTTTGCCGTGACTGGCCAAATTTCGTTCCTGATGGCAGTCAAGAAAGGCTCCAATAGTCTTGTAAAGTACAGAAAAAAGTAGCAAGTAACGCGATAAAATAAGAGGACTTTTTCTTGCCATTTTGTTTTTGTGGCTTACTCTCGCAGCCTAGATTCCAACGGCATCCAAATAACGTCCAATATAGATTTACAGTTTGATTTTCTGGAAAGAATCTGGTATAAAAATAATTTCTAGTTCGTTTCGGATCTAACTGGTAATCCTCTTTTAATTGGATACTGCATGTTAACTGCCGTGTAGGGCATTTGTTTGATAGAACTTGACATGTGCCTAAGTAAGTGAGTAAAAGTGGACACACCCCTCTTATTACATCCCTCTTATTACATCCAACCCAAACAAGCATAGCTCATAGGAGGTCCTCATAAGAACGGCAGTAAAAGAGGACTGAATTGACGGATAAGTTAATATTGCTACTTCGAAAAATTGGATAAGAACAGCACGAAATGAAAGGTCTTTTCGATAGTTTTTGCGAAGCTCTAGAGTTTCATCCAGAGTTTTTAAAACTTTCAACCCCCTTGTGCAGCAAAATTACCTTGATTACAGTGAAGGCCCCGTTTACACTACGCCGAAGAAATTTGAAAACCGTGTACACTAGTCCGTCACGAAAAGGGAGCTTTTCGAAAGCGCTCTTCAAACCGGCGAAATTTGAAAACGCTGGCTTTGCGTTTTAGTGCGGACGGAAAACATTTTGATTCATTTTGAAAACAGAGCTTTTGAAAATGATGACGTCACGCTAATCACGTGATTTCCCTGCCCGAGTCTTCCTCAAACACAAATCCAAAATGACCGGTGATTGTTGCGTTTTCAAATTCCTCCGGCATAGTGTGGACGGAAAACATTTGATGCGTTTGGAGAGTGAAACCTCCGTTTTCAAATTGCTGCGGCGTAGTGTGGAAGAGACCCTACCTTAATGAGCATACTACTCAATCATTATTAGAGGTTCCACCATTATTGTGGCCACACACTAAGAGCGTTGAACGAACTCTAGATCACACTTACAAAACCAAGCTTTTTTCATTTTTGTTGCTTTTATTTGTATAAGTGTACATATACACAATCCTTCATTATCGACGCAGTTATAAAAATATTGACACAGGATCGATGCATTCAGTATATATTAAAAAACACCATGGTGTTTGAACAAATTAACAAAGTAAAAGTGAAGGAACCTTTCATATTAAAAACGTACAGTCTTGAAACAATATTTTCATCGCGGTTACAAGTAATATTTTTCTTTTTTTTTTTTTTTCTTTTTTGAATTTCCTATCTTTGCTAACATACTACACGATACACTAGCTATCGAAGCACAGTAAATGGTGGGCAATTCAAACAAAGTCAACTCCGGCATTGCAGAATCGTTCCTTCTACAGACAAACTGAATTCAAGAAGAGTTGCAGAAACAAAAATATCTGCACGCTATTGAAGACTCTCTCTTCTTGTTACGGATACCAATCGCGGCTCCTGTTAGTTAAAATGGGAGCTGACTGTGTTTACGAATCCCACTTGGACTGTACCATTACTTCATCAACACTATGTAGGGGAAACGAGCCTAACTCTATGAAGGAAAAAATTGGATTACGTAGCTTCCTCTAGAGCACCTTAAAACCTAAGATTACAATTACATGGGTTGACCATGATAATATGACGACAATCTAAGTTCATTTGTTAATCTAGGCACGCAACGCGTGCAAATTTCTTTTAACTGAATGTGAACCAGAGACTACCTTGTTATGTGTACTCAATATAGCGTATCTTTTAGATTCGTACTGAAGACAGTCGTGTGAGTAGTTCAGGGGCATTCCATTTCATTCTTAGGAGAAGGCGGGGGGGGGGGTATTTGACGAAAAACAACCTACGTAGGGAAAGTGATGCAAATTTCTTTTAACTGAATGTTAACCAGGGACTACCTTGTTATGTGTACTCAAATATAGCGTATCTTTTAGATTCGTACTGAAGACAGTCATGTGAGTAGTTCAGGGGCATTCCATTTCGTTCTTGGGAGGAGGCGGGGGGGGCGGTGGGGCGGATTTGACGAAAAACCACCTACGTAGGGAAAGTGGTGTAAAAGATCCTAAACAACCCGACGATTAAAGAAAATCAGAGCTTCTTTTGGGATCTTTTGCTGGTCTAAAACGTTTTAACAGCACGTTAAGTGGAAAAAAAGTATTGCCAAACATTAATGTGAACAAAAAATGGTATTAGTGAGAATAACTGCACAACCTTCCCTCACCCCTAAGGACATAAAATGGTCCGCCACCGATTCTATGGATAAATTACTACACAGTCGAGGGTGCTAAGACTGTAATTAAAAAGATAAATACATATCAAAGAGCTTAACATGAAAAAAAAATAGTGAAATACAAGAAGCAATTTTTCGATATAACCCAATCACGCAGCAGGACAAAATGCTAGGGTAGAGCTGATGACATAGCAACCGCACTGACTGAAAATAAACGCGGGCTCGATCTCTTGTAGAAATAATTATTTATCTGAAGAAAATGTCGCGGCAAACAATACAGATGTCATAACACCCTCAACGCAACAGTTATGGAGATTATCCTCTTAAAAGAAAGGCATTTAAATAAGAATGTTTGATTACCTTCGTTAAAAAAGTTTCACAATACGTTCCCGAAACGATTTGACCAGGTTTAAAAAACGCTTTTTAAGGGCATCGTTTAAGTAATCAAGGAAAATATTATCATCGTAATTCAGATTTCTTTACTTATTTACAATGGTGAATGGATTGTTTTTTTATAATAGAAACAACGAGTTGGCCTTCTTAGCAACCCTGATTAGAAGATTCAACAACAGTACGAAGTATAATATTTTCATTGACGAGGAATTTTCCTCGACTTTTAACAGTACAAAAAAGTCAAAATATGACGAACTTTTCTGATTTATGTGAAATCAAATTCTGAGCTTCCGTAATCAACTGGACAGGAAAAATAATCTGAAACCAGATACCACAATCACACGTTTTGTCTCAAAACACTCGAACATTCTTGTCCTTGCATCGTACTTGCAAGGCTAGGATACAAAAACGCTACAGTGACACTACACTATAAAGTTAAATCTTACATAAATTCTTGCTTTGTCGTGAATATAAGGAACAGTGAAAATTTTCTTCGAAATTAGGAGTATGAAGATCGATAAATAGTATATTGAATAAAAGATATCACGAAAGAACTTAATTATGTGATTTAAAACGTGTTACTTCAGCAACGAATCATGTTCAACTTGTTTCTAAATAGAGCTTGGCTTGAAAACACCAGCAACAAGTTTGGACCTCTCCCAGTAATTTTCTCTTGACCAACTAAGGGGAGGTTGACCAGGAAAATCAAATTCCGGAGGGGGCGAGGGTATGTAACTAAAATATAAGTTAATTTGACAAAGCAAATGGTAGCTCAAATTTAACGAACGAATATGCTAAAATAATTCTGATTAAACTGTCAATGAAGCAACTTACATGGTCATGTGGTCTTGCAGAAATAAAATTGCAGTACTTTACGAAATATTACTTTTCTAAACTCTACTTTCTAACAGGATTTAAAAGCGGTTTTCAACTGGCTCTCGAGAATGAAGCTCTGTGATTGGTTCAGTAGAAGAGCTGTTCTAATTGGTTCATAATTTATCAAACCAATCAAAGCCAACATACGGGATGTTTGATATTCGACCATAATTGAAACCGACCTCGGTTTTGTCCGCCTTATCTTCATTTTACGAGAGCCACCAGAAAAACACTTCGTAAGCCTATACGCTGTATTATAATCGACGAATAAAAATAACATAGTTAAGTTAGTAATCTTCGTTACTTTTTGGAGAATCCGGTCGATTTTGCCGCGCAAACAAAACTCCTTGATACACGACGCCATTAAGTTCTACAGACACCAATAACGAGTTGTCGCTCACTTGGTCTAGCAAGGTCAGCGGCAACCGCCGCGGCTCCCGGCCGCGTGATCTTTCTGGATCGGGAAACTGGAACTGACCGCTCTGAGCCATACCTGGTTGACACAAAGAAAATTCGAATATTAGTCCACAGCCAAAGGCCATTTACGAGATAGAGTTTTTCTCTGTATGAAAATTAGTCTTCGAGCGAAAGAATTCATCTGAAAATGTGTATCACTTTCCATATACATAAACTCCGTTTTTTTTTTAAAGTTAAATATTACATACCTTTAGGCTGAGTTTGTATTTTAATATGTGTCCAAGGCAGCTGAGTCGGTGTTGGTTTATTGTTTCGCTCATTCACAGCAGCAAATTTCTTGACTGGTGAACCACAAGGAGATGTATCGGACGGGGAGGAGGACACGCCCCGTGACGTCACTTCCGTCACGCTAGAGGAACGTTTTGGGCTGTACTGAACTACGCCTGGAGAATGCAGCATAGCAACGCCGTTGTTGCCATGGACTGACGGAGGCACGTGCACCTTTAAAAGGAATGATTAACATGATTTAAAATTGAGGTTCTACATTATTTAATTTTTACCATGATTTCATCACTATCATCGCTCAGAGCGCTGGACTTACAAGTCTACGACTGGGAAATGAAAGTAAAGTGCATTGTTGTCCTCTCTGAAACAAACTTACATCATGGTTTGATGCAGAGGGGCCTGGACTCGACCGGTGAGAGATTCCAGGAGAGCTGCTATTTCCTGTAAAAGCAGGCGGCGTTGTTGTAGGACTGGGGCTGTTATAGACATGTGTACCATCTGAAGGCACAGCTTGAGACAGGAATGAACCAAACGATCTGCGACTGTCTCGCCGGTTTCCGTCAATTGCGGCTTGAAGTTCGGCTGGAGAGGACAGTTTCTTCTTTGAGCATTCATAAGGATAAAGATATTTCATGTATCTGTGGTTGAAAACGGAAAAGTGTAAAGATTTTTAGTTAACTTTACACACAGTGTTCGTTTTGAACTTAACGGTAATGGTACAAATCCGGACTATTACATCAAGCTATTGTATTTGAGTGGACTGGGCTTTCAATTCGAAATCACAAGTCGTAATCAAAAGAATACTGGCGTGACCTCAACATATCACGCAAGCATCAGCATCAGATATTCTGTTGTTTACTTTGGTTGAAAGAAGTAAATGTGCAAAGTATTTACAGCAAGCCTCCAAAATATATTACCACTCTTTGCAATGATTACGCTCCCCACAGATCTTGTTGTACATCTCCCAACTCGTGCACTTCGGGAGAGCGTGGCGACCCGAAGATATTTGAAATTCAGTACGGAATTCAGCAATCGGCATTTTTAAACAACCTTTTTCTACTCACTGAGTTCGAAGAGTAAACGCCGCACTTGTTACTGATGCCGGCAGACTAAGGCCTTTAATAATCTCTCGCCATATTTTCTTGTTTATAACCTGAGAGAAAAAATTAAAAACACCATGACGTATTTCGTACCCCAATGGGCCGGAGAACACAAAAAATTCTGAAACTAATTTTCCACCTCTCACCTCAACAAGTCCTCCTTTTTCAACGACCAGCTTGAACAGTTTGAATAAATCTAATGTTTGTTTTGCCATTATAGGAACTCTGTTAACTGGAGTGCCTGAAAACAAAACAGAAAAAACATCATAAGGAATTTACAAACCGCTGAAACCACCAGAAGACATTCTCAACACGGGTTGCACAAAAAGGCGCGAAATTCTGCAAGCGCAGTTGCGACACGTGATTTTACAATAAGAAATCAACCAATCGTAAGAGGTGCTTCTCGACGCGGGCTGCCGGAAAAGGCGGGAAGTTGACTGTATAAAATCTAAACTTGCGACTACTTTTTTGTCGGCGGATTGAAAATCAGAAAAATATGCGTTCACAACACTCTTTCGCTTTGAAAACTGCTGCAATTTAGTACGAAGGAAAAATATGGAAAACCTTGTGGCCTTAAGACGCGTCTTAGTGGCAAGTAAGTACAGGTTTTAACCATTTGACTTCACGATGTCTTACGACGTGACCTCTGAGCACATTCAACCGCATGGGAACTTGATAGTACAAAATCTTAGTGTTTGACAGACTAAAGCTTATATACTTAAGCAGGGTTTGTGTTTTAATCCCGGGTTTTAGTCCTGATGCTTGAAAAACCGTCACTTGTAAAGAGAAACTAAACTAATTTTGTAAACCCGGCAGGTCTTGTTTACAGCTGGGAATTCATCGCTCGCGGGGAAATTCGATAATTGGAAATGGAAAAATCGCTGCTCACGTTTTCAAAATGATTGATTTTTATATCCATGTTAATCTTTGTCATTTTGAGATATCCTTTCTCTCTCACAAGTTCCTGTTATGTTTCAGTGCTTTTCTGTCATACCAAACAATTGTTGTCTGATATCCTTCGCTGTTCTGGACTTAATGCCATAAAAATGGTAAATTATTACTAAAATTTTACAGAATAACTCACCTCTTTTCTGCATAAAGGAAAATAAATCATCCAGGAATTCTTTCCTCTCTGGTTCAGTACCCAATTCATACAACTGACAACAAAAAGCAGTAAAAAGAACACGATTATATGAGACATAATCAGGAAATCCATTTCTCTCTGAGTGTTTACTTATTTGCTTCACTCAGAAAGTTCACATGAATTGAAATTAAGCAAAACACAATTGTAAAGGCATTTGATACCACTAAAAGAGATGCTTATTATTCGGTTTATAATAATACACATAGTTTGATTTAAGTAAATGGGTTTTCAGTGGTAAGAATTACATGTACATGTAAGTAAATTACATGTACATGTAAGTAAATGGCATTCAGTCTTAAATGGCATTCAGTCTTCTTCCAAACCAGTGCTCTCCGGGGTCCCGCAAGGCTCAATTTTGGGCCCTGTATTATTTTTACTGTGTATAAATGACATCTCTTCTTCTGTAAAGTCACGTCTACGCCTCTTTGCAGATGATTGCATCCTCTATAGTGAAATCCGTGAAGTACAGGACTGTTGGGCTCTGCAGGATGATCTTGAACAATTGTCACTCTGGTCAAACACCTGGCAACTTAACTTTAACGTCAAGAAGTGTTATCAACTTGGTATAACGCGTAAGAAAATTCCAACTATGTTCCAATATTCATTGACTGGCCAGCCCATTTCTAGAGTTTCCTCAGCCCAGTACCTTGGAGTCACCGTGACAGACAATCTGTCCTGGAACGAGCACATCAATCAGATCTGTAAAAAGGCAAATTCTACTCTTGGGCTACTGCGTCGTATTCTAAGTGGTTGTGATACTAAAGTCAAAGGTACGGCGTATCGCACGCTAGTCCGCCCAAAACTCGAATATGCGTGTTGCGCTTGGAACCCTTTCACCAAACAGAACATCACTCAAATAGAGATGGTTCAACGCCGAGCAGCAAGATTTGTATTAAATGACTATTCAAGATTTAGTCATGTTACTCCAATGATCGAACATCTTGGTTGGGACTACCTGGAAGATCGACGACTCCTCTTTCAAACTACTATGTTCTACAAGATCTTGATGGGACATGTTGGTATTAGCTTTCCTCCTGAAGTCCGCGAAATAACAAGGGCCACCAGATTACTGAACAGTCGTCCTTTCCAACAAATCCGTGTATCAAATGATGTCTATAAGTTTTCCTTTTATCCAAGGACAATAGTAGCATGGAACAATTTACCTATTTATGAAGATGTTGATATAAATAATTTTAAGACTATTGCTCTTGCAGCCATTAAATCTTTTGTATAATGTATATCCAGACGTCCCAACTTGTCTCGACGAGATTATACTTAATCTATTTTATCTTATCTTTTACTAACTTATAATTTTTATTGTATATATACATATTGTAATTATTTATTACGTGCTTTTATTATGTTATTTTAAACTCCTAGTATAGTTCCACTGTTTAAGGAGTATACTTATTAAAGTTTTTTAAAAAGTTTAAAGTCAAACAAAGCTATTTTCTTTAACATCTACATATAGACCTGTCTAGGTAAAACTGCTACTAATACCTTGGACCTATTTTGGCAAATTTTCCCCCAAGGAGGTGAGTAAGTAAAGATAACTTCAACACAAATTAACCTCCTCTAGGCTTACAAAAAAAGATTTAACACAGAGATGGAAGAGAATGAGTACGCAAGGAAATGATGGCAGCGCTGATATTGTTTCACATATCAGCCATCGCTTTTGTATTTACCTTTTCTTAATCTATATTATCTGGCATAGATTTGTCAGAGATGCAAAGCAACAAATGACACTTAAGGTTCATCCTTTTCAAATTTTTTAAGGTCTGCCAGTAAAGTTAAACTCAAGGTAATTAAAAATACCAAAAAGAGTTTAATATAAAAGCACTGTAGTAGCTAGATAGCATTTAAATTCATTTCCATTTTAAAAAAATCTACTAATAAAATTTAAAATTCACACAGTAAACTGGAAGATAAACACAATCAAGTTGAGAAACTCAGCAATATCACATACCAAGAACTGTAAAATAATGTTTCCCAAAATGCTGTTTTTATCAAATTCATTAACAAGTGTGGGAAAATAACAAGTCTTTAATATTTTTGTTACCTATTAACCCTAAGTTGTAATAAAAATTTATTATTATCTTGTTGTGTTTGTTGTTTATTTTCACTTCAAATGTAATTAACCATGAAATCTGAATAAAAATGTCACTTTATTGATTTGGAAGTTTTCAAGCACTTTATTATTTTAGGGCATACTCGGTTATATTTAAATAGAGTGGCACCTTGAAGCCGAAATGATAATATTGTGCAGCAATATTTTAATCGTTCTTCCAACAAGCTTTATTATTATCACACAATGAGATACTTGTAAACATACACTGTACATGTGTAGTTCAAAGCTCAAGTTCCATGAGCAAGTTAAAAATAGAAGCTGTTATATTGAAATATACAAGGAGCAATTAATCCTTATACAAGATTCACAATTTGGACTTTGTAAAACAAGGGTATCAGCACCTTTTATACTTGTAGAAAACAGACTGGTTTAAAATTCAGTTAAAGTTGAGATCAGTTTAGCATGATTCTGTAAGTTGGGAAACACTGCTTTCCTTTTCAATTCTTGCCACTTGAGGGTCAGTCATAACTATGGGAAAGTTTCAAACAACTTTGCAAATAGTGAAACATATAATTTTTGAATGTCTGACAAATCTACAGTGTGCATACGCCGTATCTGTACAGGATGCATGGTTTTGTATCATCAGTACTTTGGGTACCTACTCTGTAACAAAATCTCCTTCCCTGCTGTGAAATGCATTTTTTTTCTTTCTCTCACATACACTACATAGTGATATTGACAGTTCGGCATTATAATGAAAATAAACTAATGTTATGGTTGGTTTTTGGTTCACTGTAAGTCAACTTGGCCTGTGTTGAAATCCAAGCCGAGTTATTAATGACATCCACTAAGGCACTCAGGGGTGATAAGTATGTTAGCAATATTTTTGCTGATGACATAAAATTAGATCAAATTTCAAAGATCTTTGCAAACAGATACATGAACTTTAAGTCTGTCAGTGAATAAAACAAGTTGCTGGTGAGCAAGGAATATTTAACAAAAATAAATTCAGACCAGCCAAATCACACACTTTTTAAGTGACTCAGGATTTTTAATCTTTTCTCATAAATCTCACGAGGAAGGCTCTTTATCTCATGCTTTTTAGCAAAGACTTAGTATGAAATTTGTATTTTTAGTGATGTCAAGTCATATTTCCTATGCTCAGGGGTTGGCAGGTCTGTAAACATTTGGAAGAAAATTGGAAAACTGTGCACTATTTTGATTGCACCCTTTAATTTATCGTCTCGAGTGATTCAGTCTGATTGTGATAAAACTTGAAAACATGCATGGTTAACTCAAGCATGTACATGTTTTAATATCCAAACAGGTTATCTCTACAATTCAAGTTAGACTAATTTGATTTGAAATATTGTGTTTTCTTAAGTTCTGACTTAATCCTCTACGGTAAATTAATCTCATTATTCATTTTATCTGTTTGGTTCCTTAGCTTTGAAGGTTATCATAGTTTGAAGGGGACTCAAGGTTTTCCTTTGATCGGCATCTATGAAAACACGACTATTTTGCCTAGATGGAACATTGACTGGTAACTTGACTACAGGTATGTTATTTGTGATCACACCATTAATTTAAAGAATGGGTCTTCCAAGGCAAGTAATTACAGTCTACCACAGAAAGACTTCCTTTGATGTTCAGTTAATCACAACATTGGTCAGATTCAAAACATAGTTATTCAGAGAATCCCTCTAATGACCCAAATGTCTTGGACGTATCACTAAACAGACAAGTGTAGTCAAATGGCTAATAAGACAAACATACATATAAATGTACTTGTAATGTATATACTTGCATGCATGTTCTTAATTCTTTAAATACACTGTACAGAAAAACAGTCACTCTTTCTCAGAGTTAAAACTTTTTGACTTCCACAACAGAAACTGAAAGCCAAATATGATGATATTGGATTTAAAAATATATGTGATGCCCTTCACTCAAATCACAGCTTTTTATAAGCCGTAAATAAGATGGCAAAAATATTCTAACACGTATGTGGGTGATACAATTAATTTCCTACGAGATTGTTATCAGTTCCAAAGGAAGTATGCAGCAAACTCTAGTGAAGTAGCATGAAATAACTTGAAGTAGGCTGTAAATTTGTCTTGCCAAAAATCCTAATGAACTGGCGGATATTTTTAACTGCTCCTTATAAAGATATGCATGTCTGCTAATTTGAGTGCTAATTTGTTCAATTTGTCTGGCTGTCAGCACAAAAATGAACAAAATTTTGTATCAAGTGATCTTTCATAAGACACAAATATTTTTCCAACTAAATTTATATAAGCAATTTGTGATTGAAGAGATGAACATCACAACACATAATCATTTTGAAAGTTGATGAAATTGTTTGACTTACACCACTTAAAGAATTGTTTTCAAGTATGCCAAAAATTATTAATAATCTTTTTAACGCATTGAAAACCTTACCTAGTTTCTTTCTGCTGTGAAACAAACTGAGATTTTTTTTTATCATCGGTAGTTTCTTACAATATTAAACTTATATCATCCTCATTTGCTGCAATTTATGATATTGAGTTAAACAGTTCAAAATAGAAATCCATATATTATATACTTGTGGTTTGCAAGCACAGATATATTACTGGGTATTCTTTGTTATCACACCAATCTCTGTGAAAGTATAAAAGACCACATACAACAGAAACATGACTTCAATGAATGAACGTGTTCCATTGAGTCCAATCCTTGATGTTCTTGGCCTAAAGGACTTGGAACAAGGACTACCAGAAAAATCATACAAAAATTACTCAAGTTAAAATTAGGACAGAACTGAATGTCAATGACAAACCAACATTTTCTTGACATAAGTATCATTATCTTAATCAAGATTCTGGAGTTCTTAGCATTCCTAACATGATATTGATTGTTAAATTGGGTTTGGTATAAATTGATTGTATTTTTAGCCAGCTTACCGCCATTTTTTTTTTTCTAGAAGAACAACAGTTTAATATAACTATGCCTCAAGGGATTAATGCATAGCTAAACCTAAGGATAAAAACATGAAGTTAAAATAATATATCGGTTCAATAAACTGATATCAAAGTAATCTGCACTGGAATTTTAGCATTTTGTATGTGGATTAAAAGACATATTCAATTTAGGCACCACTTGTTTTGTTTTTATTAGTAACAGATTCCTCAGTGAAAACCTTATAACACCATTTTCTGATCTTGTCGAAGATGAACTGTGATATTGTTTACATGTAGTTATTGCGTGTTTAGATCATTTGCCTTTTTCTAACACATATTAGCAAACATTCACACATAAAAGCTACCTATCAAATTCTGCTTTTGTATGTCAAATAATTTGGGAGCAACTCTGCTGTACTTGACATATGCCATACTGAATAGGCTGTAATTAAAAGCTGATTTTTTTTTTGTAGTCTCAACTAAATTAAATATGCAAGATGGATGAAAAATATATGAATGATTTCCAGCTACATGTAGAAATATATCTTTACAAAGACAACATACGCTATAGTAATAATAACAACTCATAGCTAGATTTAATAGATTTAAAGTACATTTGATAAACAAGAGTGGAAAACGCAAGAATAAGTTTAACCCAAACAAAAAGCTGCATTAAAAAAACTGAGCACATCCTACTCAAACTTCAGCCTTCAATAACACCTTAATAAGTTTTGAGAACTCTACACTCATCCAGTTTTTTTTTCCCACAAGAATCATTAATTCATATGGATGAAGGATACAGGATTCAAAAATAAATTTCTAGAACTTTTGGGTAATGTCAATAAATTTCCAAAAAAATTAACTATGTTAATAATTGGAATATAACCATCTTTTCTTCTGACTTTGTTTTTTTCACAAAGCATGGTTGCCTTAAGTTTCTTACATATGTAACAACAGAAAAAAAGTAACAATTTTACTCAGATTTGAAGACAATGCTTTTATTAAAAGGGAAGCTACGACGAATATGTTACAAATATGTAAGAAGATTAAAGGCTTAATTAAATGGAGCCAAGGATTATGTTGAAATAAAAAAATATAATGTGAGCATACGTGTGTATCTCAAATATCACTGGATGCTAAATTACAATCATTTAACAAAAAAGGAAAAACAGCGGGGGTATCACCTCCAGTAAATCCAACAGAAGACTTCTTCCTCTCTATGCAACTTTAGACTTTTAATTACAAAGTAGAATTGAATGTGGGGCTTGTTTGTCCATGAAAAGACACAGGATGTTGCATCTGGCAACACTTAACAATTATCTACCAAAGTGGGGTAAATATCCTGGGCTGTTCATAGAAACCAAGTTTAATAACTGGCAATATAATTTATGCCATGCTGGTCAGTGAATAGCCAGCTTGCTAGACTTCTGTCTCCAAATAGAATGTTTAAAGGAGTCAGCAAAGGTCATATGTGGTTTTTCAAACCTGGTAAATACTGCACAATATCTCAAGTCTACTAGCCAATCACAATGCGCCAAAAACTACATTAGAGCTTAAAATGACAGGCTGTATGAGTGACAGGTGGCAGGTCAACCTGCCACCCAAAAAGAGCTGTAATCTTACTTCCCAATTGCCAAAGGCCTATATTAACTCTGGGTTGTTATTAAATATTAATTGAAGGCAGTATTGTTGAGTAGCTCATATGTATCTTCGTAGGTTACAGATAATAACAAGTCATTGCATAACCCTTGGCCAGAAGTCAAGCAAAAAATTCACTTATGTCACCGTTTACTCTTCGTTATAACTAAACTTCTCATTTAATAATTGACTTTTCCATCTTTGACTGAATTTCCCCCTGGTCTCGATTTCTTATGACAAATACGATATTTCATTTGGCCCAGGTGATAAGCCCGGTATGCAAATTTGTATCATAGGTTAATTAAAACTACACATTCTATGACCCACTAATTCAATAAAGCCGATATTCGCGCGGCAAACTCCCAAATCACCGTTTTATCAAGGCCAGTATCATAACTTCTACACACCCTTATAATCCTACAATCGCAATTTACAATTTATTCAAAGTTCCCAGATTATTTTCTTCACCAAGAACGGCAAAGATCGCGCTTGGGAGCGGCCTCCGAAATGAAGAAAATTAAAAACGATCGTTGTCAAAATGTCACAAAGAAACAAAATAGTCGTGTCAAATACGCCGGCAAAATATGCACCGCTACTCATAACTCAGTTTCTATTAAAGAGCGATTTAGAAAGAGAGATTAGCGTCGAACGACAAAGACGCTAAAAATATAAGCTTTATTGGAACTCGGAGCGCCATTGAACGAAGGAATTCAGTTCAATACAGCACGGGAATGAATAAATCGATTAAAGCCGCGAAAGCTGAATTTGTTTGGAACAATAATTATTAATATTCGCTTGAGATGTGTCACTTTTTTACGAAGCAAAGTTGATTAATGACGGTCCTCAAGATGTAAAAAATGCTTTGGGCTTAGCATTTCTGCTTGAAAAATCAAACACTTGAAGGGTTTAGAAAGGTAAATGCAGCACTTACTTGCTTGAATTGCTCCTCGAACGTCCATTCGTGAGTAGGAATTCTGTCTATCCCGCTGACACTGTTGTTGATGTAAGTTTCCACCGGGGAAGGGGGCTGTTGATTCTGCACGCGAGCTCCTTGTTGATACGGTGCGGCCTCACGTCCACTAGAAACACTATCAGAGTCCGTATCGTAATGTTCTCTCGACTTGAACCTGTCCTCTTCAAAGCTTTCCTCCTCCGTTTCCTCTACTTCCATCGACCGTTGAATATCATCAAGTTCCGCCATCCGGCTCTCCACGGAACCGCTCGACAGCGACGAGCGATGCTGCTTGAATGTGTGCGGCGATGATGGTTCCCGCCTGCTCTCACGGTCCGTCCGCAGTCCATCTCGATCGGCGGCCGACTGCAAGAGCATTTTACAACTTTACAAACACAGGAAGAGATGAATGAGAGAAACGCGACCTCGGGCTACGACATCATAAACACTTTCCATTTTAATTAATCAATAGATTAGCTATCAAATGAAAATGCAAATCAGCCGACGACAAAACACGGACTTACAACGCTACGCTGCTGCTGTTGTGGTTGAGATGACCCCTTTTCCATTGCTCCACCGTTCCGCTCTACAGAAATTTAATTTTAATAATCACGGGGGTTTCATAAAAAGCCTATTTCCTGGAAGTGATACGTATTGGCCGACAAAATTTGCGAAGACATAACTCGACCAGTTGGAGTTCAAACATCGAATGACACATCTTTGATGGGGCATTCCATTGAAATCAACAATTACGACATGCGCACTACCCGCCAAAGAGATTCGATTTCTTATTGTAATTAATTATCACCAATTAAGTAAGACCACGTGACTCGAACTCGACGCGCCAGTGGAATTAATCATCGCATTTATTAATGTTTTTCTGGAGATTACAATTAATTCTTTCCCAAACTAATAAAGGAACGTCTTTCAATCAGCCATCCCCGAGCATTTTTATTTGTTATGCATTCAAAAATTGTCAACAAAAGAAATTGAAAAGGTTTGTCTCGCTTGGATCTCGTTTTATTTTTACCTGAAATCAAGAAATTGTTGTTGTTCTTACCGTATTATTATTCTTCAGCTTTTTACCCTTAATAAAAGAAACAGAAAAATTAATCATCTCTGTTTTCATGTTTTGAGCAGCTTTGATATTTAAAAAGTCGAATTTGTCTCTCCAATTTTCGCGTTCTTCGAAACATTGATTTTTTTCAATGAAAACATATTTTACTTCTCCATTCTTCACAAGCTCAAAGGTTCGATTAATTCAAAAAGCGTAACTGTGTGATATTTTTTTTCGATCGTCAAACAAGAATAGAATTATTGAACGCAGCTGCGAATTTTAAATGCAAGAGCTTGGCGATAATTAATCAAGTAATATCTCTCTTTCCTTATCTGTGACTGTTTTCACGCGCTAATAATAATGAAAGCTTCCACCCGTGCGATAAGAAAACTTCTTTCCTATTAATACTTGTTACGCCAGAATGCTCCAATTAGAATACAAAGCTAGACCTTGTATCTATTTTGGTGAAACGATCTTTTATTTGTCTTGTTTTTTCCTGTCAGATAAACAGCAACAAAAATGTTAATCTCTCGGCTATGAAGATTAGTCAAGATCTTTTCAATGCTCGAATCTATATAACCCTTTATATTTGTCAATACGCTAACAAAAGAGTCGGATTTGTAAAGGTTTTGACATTTTCGGCGTTACATTGCGATCAGCGAATTTATTGTTACCAGGGAAATGTACATATTAAATGCAACAATTTTGAAAAATAAAAAAGTATGATTTTCGTTTGTAAACATCGGAAGCACTTATGTTTGTCAGCCTAAAACTGATATTAAAAAAGCCACAGGGAAAGGAAATGCCAAATATTAGGGTGTATTTTACCTCAACTTGCGTCCAATCAGATTGATAACTTTCCATGGCATGCTCCGCGGCGTAAAATCCATATAAGATACATTTCAATTTGCGCCGTCAAAACAATTTAGTTTGATGAGCTCCTTACTGACGCAACTTGGATAAGCAAACTTAATAGCGATGGCCAACATTTTCCTAATGATCGCAGCTTTTTATTAATCACAGGCAGTTTGCCTTAATTCTCCCCACTTTTTTTTTTAAAAAAATATCGGATGCAGCTCAGAAATCGGCTTTGAGAAATACTTTAGCAGCAGAGCAACTTCCTTCGATGATCTCAGTGGAGGCCATTTAATATGATAACAGTTGAACCTGCTTACACCAGTTAAAAACTTTCAAAAATAAAAGTTACAATGAACCGACAAATGGAATCGGTCTGAACTCTTCCACGGTCCACCACCACGCTAGCTCCGGTCGGGCCGTGCGCGAGTAGCACATGACAAAGAGGAACTTGGAGGTATAAAATGGCACAATTTGACATCTCTAATCGCCATACAATACCAACACCGTGTGTGCATTCAATAGTGTTTACATAGGCGCAGTGAAATAAAATTGCGGCTCTCTCCCTCGGTAAACTCACCGTTGACTCCGGGCCGTTGCGTGAAGGCTTCGTGTGATGAATCCGTCCGCGATAGGCTGACAGAATTCCAATGTAACTATCGGCGGCTGAATATTTCGGGCCACCGAAGTCATCTTTCGAGCCGAACATCTCGGTCATAATTCGATGACTAAAAAGAAAGATCAAAATTAATTTGTCAAGCGGTACATGCGCGCGGCTTTATATATATAAATTTTTTTATATCAATTCTCGCCGCAAATTAAAAACAGGCCAGGTGTGGCATTATTTACAAAAGGACTGAGAATATATCTTTAAATCAAATCGGGCCATTACCTGTTACGATATTTGGGCTTCAAAAAAAACCGGGCCGGAGAAGATCGGTTGTATTGTATTAAACACTGCGCCAATGGCGAATCGCCATGTGCACAAAGCATGGTCTTTGAAAGGTGTTAAATACGTTGATTGTAGCCTGTGGGTTTCAGGATCAAATGCCCTATCTATTTAGCATTGTAATTTATAAAATAATGAATTTATTTTATTCGCAAAATGGAAGGTTTCGTAAATATGTCCCCCGTCTCGATAGCAAATATGCGCGCGGAGAAGAGATTAAAAAAGTAATAATCATCAGAGAAGAAAGATGTTCATACGAGAGGAAACGAATACAAGACCTTTAACATTTACAAAAGCTACGATATTGGTAAATGTAGATAATGCGATTTTCCAAGGGAAAAATAACGTGGTGACGTCATTTAAGCGGCGCGAAAATTAATATAGCTTATATTCCTTTAAGATTCTCGCTATTTGCTGATGAATTCGTAATAAGTTGACCTGCTTGAAAGAGTTATTTAATTCGACAAATGAGAATATGCGGGTAAACGTACCGGATAAATGGCGAAATTAAACGTGAGTTTTTTGACATGCTCTTCTCTCTGATTTCGAACCTGTGCACAGGTTCTGTTTTTTTTTTGGTTTTTTTTAACAGTTTATTGTGTAAAATAAACGGTAAGAGGCTATTAACTGCTTTTTTTAGACCATGGATTCATAGCCAGGTTTGCTATCAATCTTAGCCATCTCCACATTTATATACGCTACTGGAGTTTATAATCCTATCTGTGTTGCTGCCGCTACTCAGTCAAAACTCGGATTAAACCGCAGCCGCTCGGCTTAATTGGCTTTGTGAGTACCAGGATAGGGCCGCGTAGAGGACATTACCGACCGACGCGACTTCTACCTGGGGGCATGACGCGTGCGGACTAATGTAAAGGAGGTCAAGTCTACTGGGTCAAGTTATCTAAAAAAAACCATGTGACTTAAACTTACCGCCTAAAGCGAGAGAGGTCAACTGTTCTGCGCCAGAATAAGAAGTGTGTCCTACTTGGAACAATGTCAGTTTACTTTATGTCTCTGAGTAAAGTTATTAATTAATTCTCCACTGTTCAGTAGCCATGAATAACCTATACAATTAAGCCTTATCGACAGATGCTGTTGCTAACATCCCTAAAGAACGCGCTCTCGCTACGAATTACCGTAACAAACTTACACTGTACTGATTTAACTGTTGTCATCGATTTATCGCGTTACCTCAATACAATCAGTGTGTCAGAAGAGCCGTTAACTGCATCAGTGCAAACCAGGCCAAAAGATAAACTGGTGAACGTGCCCCGCTAGCTGGCGCGCGCCTCGAGCAGAGCAGATTGATTGCAAAGTGTGGCACGGGCAAGTGGCTCTTTTGTGGCACGTGGACGTAGGAGAATAGCCAAAATAATGTCGCTGGACAGGTAGCCGCCGAGGTCCCGTATCAATATCGTTTTTTTCAAAAAGGCACCAGCCGTAATAGATATCTACACCTGTTATTGCCATTAGATAACTTTCATTATTAATCAAGACGTAGACAAAATAGCAGAATATAATACCAGAGGCAAGTTTATTTCAACATTATCCAATAGGAGCTCTTTCTCCCGTGCTTTGTCTTAATTCAATTTATTATTTTTGTACAAGACTGACACAGTATATTTTCTTTCAGACCAAACCTATAATTTTTTTTCCTTTCTAACAGGATTAGGACTCTGTCCATCCATTTTCATGCGTACGGTCAACGAGAAATGTGACGTTCTTGGTTGCATGTTTTATGAAAAACTAAAAAAAAATATCCATTTACCGTAACCTAATTTTGATATGAAGAATTCTTTGTCGGTAACAGGTTGTTAAAAGCGGTTAAAATAAGGTCAGGATGCACCTGAAAAAAAAAATTGGTTTGAAAGTAAGGGGCTCAGTCGAAAGAGCCTTGAATAAGGATCGGATAATATAGAAGAGTCTTATAAACAAACAGCTGATGTTTTTAATTTTATGAAGAAAACTGATCATGACATAATGCATTGAGGTTATTGAGAATCAATATTGAGTGCCAATTTTCCTTGTTACCTGTTCATTTTTCTTGCTTTTACGCCAGTTTTGTACTTTATTAAGCCTGTGAATTTAGCATTTGAACTGCTGTTTGTATCAAGCAGCTTTTCTTTGAATAAAAGTTGGAAAATCTAAAAAGAACCGAGCTTACATTCTTCCACGCGCTATTTACGGGTGGCGTGAACATAATTTTGCATGGAGAGTTCTCATATTTCTTTAATTCCGATATAGGCCCTGAGGGGAATTGGAGACCACTGCAAGAACACCAACTTGAGCACTGTTGAGCGTAATTTGCCAAGATTTCTACGAATTTCAATCATAAAGATACGAATGATACTTTGCGACCGCAACTTATTAACCGTATCCTGCATTTTGAATTTTCGAAGATGCCTCTTTGCTCTAAGCAAATTCGACGATGATGTCGCAGCCGGTCAGTTTACCTATTTTGAAGTCAGTGTTTTGGCTGCACTTGTGCTGGGCTCATGGAGCACTTGCAATAGCTGACAATGGAACAATCACGAATAAATGCATGAGGTATGACTGAACGCATTTGCCAACCTAAAGCAAAATATATAACGGATTGTCCTAACATTTCACTGGATATCTTTCAGTAGTAATGAGTAAACTAACTTAAAACAGGTTCTATTCTCGTTGATTTTCGAAGGTCCCGGGACCGGTAGCGCGATAAATTAGGCGTACGCGTCCGATAACTAGGTGTTACTCGTCTAATGTTGGTAGGAAAGTTACCTGAAATTGCTTTGTTAAGTTGGCACCTAAACATCTACAATATCGGGGCTTAATGATGGTGCACTAAAAGAAATAACGGGCAGGTTTTTTGAGTGGTGAAGTAGCACATTGAAAATGTTTCACTACACTGACTTCAAGCTGACGCCGGGGGTGAATTCAGATAGCATTTGCTATTGGCTATGTAAGTGGGAGTGATTGCATGAACGTGATTGCATGGGTGAATATGGTGAAGAGAGCGGTCCTTTGCGTTCCAGCTATCAGCTCTGCAATTTTCCCTTAAGGGCCACCTGTTCGCCATTTTAGAGGCTTTTAGCGCTCACAATAATGCTTATTACATGTAACTTTCAACGAACGAGATATGAAGGAAAATAAAGATTTTGAACACAGACAACCACACAATACAAAATTTAGAGAAACCGTTGACCCATACATTTTTCAATTCAGAAACCTCGCTCAAGAGAAATGTACGTACCACACGTCACTTGAAGTCAGCTAAACCAAATGAGCTAGTCCTCCTCAGGGCCAGGGCTGATATAGCTAGGGCCCTGAAGTGAGTCGTCTGTGAGTAGTTGACATTGGCAAGGTCTGGCAAAAATTTCCACTGTGCCGTTTTGCCATATTATAACCTTTCAGTTGGTCTAGGTTATCTTTACATAGTGTGGCAAACTTAACAGGAAAATCTTGTTGTTCATTGGTCGTGGAATCGGGACAGAAACTTCTGAGAGGATACACTTAATACTTTGATGTAAACTGAGAAGAATGGCCGTTTTATTTTTTACAAGTCTTCTTTCAAAAATTGCATCTTTACAAGGCTAGTGTCGTACAAGACGTCTCAACCTTTTTGGGTAATACTTTGTCTTTAGGTCAGTTTAAAACGGTCAATATAAATTAGTATGTAATTTAGCAAAACAGTACACGCATTGGCATTCGATTAGACGTCTTATATTATCTGTCTTTCAGCTGGATTAAGGACCCGTTTTGAACCTCCGCAAGAAAAGCATTCACTGAATGAGATTTGCGCGGCTTTCAAACAGAGGACAACGGTTCCAGCCCTCAATCTTCTTTTCGTCCACCTTCAACGTTCTAAACCACCTGATTGCTTAAATTAGAACATCTTTTTGCCTCTGATTATTTCATATTGGTAACACTTTGGCAACTTCTAAAAGCGTTGGCAACTTTTGCTCGGCAACATTATAATAAAGGACAACTTTTGGTGTTTGTTTTGGGCAAGTTTAGTCAGACGACCTTGACGCAATGGGTCTGCCGGGACGACACATAAAACAGCGCAGTGTAGTACATCTACTGTAGTAAGACAGGCGAACCAAGCTTAACTTTGTAAAATTCGTGGCTCTGCACGTGGCCTATAAGGTCCTATAAGCACTCGTACATTTGTTAGCCTAAACAACGAAAAATGACTAAACTCGTCAATCACATATATACCTAGGCGCGACTGGACGTATTACACCTGTTCAAGGTAAATATGACCCTATTTGATCTGTCAACGTACCTGACAAGCCCAGACAAAACTGAACATGTGTCAGTCTTAAGGGTCTTACTCCTTCCCAGTCGTCTGAGAGGTCCATTGAATGGGCGACAGTAAAGGAGTCACGAAGACACGAAATAGCTCATGGGAAGGAAGAAGAGGAGGGAAGGAGACCTCCCATCACCCCTCGTGCTCACACTCTCTCTTCCATCGATTTAATATTCAACGGAACTTTGAAACGACCAGAGACGAGTCAGTTTTAGGATATAGAAATTATTATTATTATTATCATTATCATCCTGTGTGTGCTGTACCTAGCAAGGTTATCTTTTGTAGTTCACTGATGCTTATTTGGCCGGGAATTTATTATTATTATTATTATTATTATTATTATTATTATTATTATTGTTATTGCCAATGAATATATGAAAGATAACTGTGATGATCATGTCTTTGTATTATTAATATTATTATTAATATTATTATTAATATTAATATTATTATTATTATACTTTAATATTAATGTTACAGGCTTCTTAATGTATATGCGAACTCCAGCGTGACTATTCTGTTAAAAACACAAATATTTACCGAAAGGTTATATAAATGGATTTTAAAAGAATATTAAGGTCCCATGCCCTCATCAGTTGTTAGTAAGCCGGACTACAAAATGTCGTTAGTTAGATTAAGGTCGATTTGTCAGTTGCCAGTTAAAATTTTCGTCTTTTGTCAGTTGTCAGTTAACCACATTCAGACCCTCTTTAACCTTCCCACTGGATGGAAAGCTAGTCCTCAGCATTGATCATTTACCTTTGCCGATTATTTATAATCCTGGGTGGGGTGAAGCACTGTAGTCTTACTGTAAGCCTGAAATTCTTGTACATTCAGTCGGCGACGGCTTTCGTCAACTCTGGTGCACTCTCGAGAGTTTCCAAGAGTTTTCTCTCGTTTGCCCGCTGGCTATCGTTCGCTAACAGTTGATAAACTCTCGCTTAATTTTCATCTCTCGTTTAATGCCTATCGAAAACTGCTCATACGAGCTCACGTTCATTATCGTAGACGGGGTCTAGTCTGGTCGCCATTCTACGAACATCATTCGAAAAACGTAAACTGAATTTAGAGATCAAATATATGTCAACTGAATAGTTTCAGTGAAAGGTTGTTTCCACCTTCAACTATTAAGGAAACGAGAGTATTTCAATAGGCTATAGCACCAGGGGTCTAGATCGTCAATGCATTAACTTTTTTTTAAAAAAATGCCAAAATAATTATTATAAAAAATAATTCATTTCGACAGTCTAAGTCACCCACGCTCGCTCTAAAAACATTATTAATCTAAGTTAGTCTGTGAAAATGCTCGATTCCTCTCATCCAGCGACACTTACCTAACCCTTCTCTTCTGTAGAGGGAGCATCTTCTCCCAGTGACCAGGCTGGCGACAAGTTGCGCGTATAATCTTTGAGTTCAGTGAAAACAATCAGGGCAAACAATGTTTCCTCGTGTGCGGGGGCTTTGGTCACTTTGGTCACCGGCGAGGTTGCAGCTGTTTCAATGTATGCTAAATAAAGCAGGTTATCACAATAAATTGGCAAATTGTCGCTCTTTTGAATGATACTTGGAGCTGAACGGTTTCTTCGGTACCACATTTTTAACAATAGCCCCCTAAGTATGACACAAAGTACTTTGAGAGGGACCTTCTCCCAGCATTACGATGGGGATAAAATTACTTGAGTGTCCTAATAATTTTTAAGACTCATTTGAATACTTGCGCTGTCAACTGTGCTCAGCCTAATTCATATTCAATAGGGGTTTTAGTGACAAAGAGAGTTTTCCTTTAAACTGTGTTCATCCGGAACTGTTGAAAAAAATGATTATTCTAACGAAAAAAATTGTTGAAGACGGTGACCAAGATCTATGAAAATGCGACCAAACATGGAAGATTGTCGATAAACATATACAAAGTGCACCTGTTGTCCTTAATTTGTAAAATTTGTACATTAATTAGCATTTTTTTTTCAGCCTTATGAGTGTTTGTAATTTTATTATTTAGAGTCGTATACCGATAATTTTGAATGAGAGCGTAAAAAGAGACCTTTCTCTGACTAAGTTTCTTGATCTTACTGGATATAAATCGTCTCTTCTGCATGACTGAAGACGACAGATATTTTACGTATACCAACAGAACTAAATATGTGTGAAGTAAACATTGAATTTTTTTTCGGCTTAGTCACAGAGCCAGTCTTTTGTTTGCGGATTGATTAACCCGAAAGCTGCTCTGTAACGGTATAACGTTTCCGCAGCAATGCCAATCGCTATTTATTCGCAAGGATGTGAACTTGTAGCTGTTTGTATGACAGATATGATAGAGTGTGCGCAAAATTTTTAAAATTGAAATTGTTCTATTACTTGGGCCTCTAAAAAGGCTTGACTTGTGGCACATTCATAACATCTTTTCAGGTCACCCATGGTTACAGATTCAAGTAAATTTCTCTATCATTTTTTTAAGAAAGGTAATTTATCTCTGAAAACTGGGTATTCATGGAATTTTTATAGTAAAAATATTGTTAAATTTCAAAACGTATATTTTCAGATTATTTCATCTGACCGATATCATATATTCTCGTCACTGTAGCTGGGCATAAAAAATGTTATTTATGTCGTCGAGTAAAAGAGCTGAGTTGATTGTAAACCTGAACTTCCTCTAATGCCGTGAACAAAGATATTCTGAACACTGGGTGTTTATGGAACTTTTACGGTAAAAATAAAGTGAAATTTAAAATGTGTATTTAGCCTTTTCAGATTATTTCACTTTCCGATATCATATGTTAATGTTATGTATTCTCTTTACAGTAGCTATGCAATAGAGTTATATTTATGCCATCGAATAAAGCCCGTAAACCTTGAACTTCCGCTAAAAGGAAACGAAGAGAAAATAAAAGATAAAATATCTCCAAACCTCGCTATCATCTACATTTTTATAAATATCAATTTGTTATCATAAATAATTCATCTTTAATCGTACCTAATACCTATCGATGTTGGTTTGAACTGAAATTAACCATGCAGTGCGCATTATCACTGAGAATTTTTTTACAATGGTATTTTATTTTTTGCTGGTGTCCAAATTAAATAGGTGACTTGCTCTGGATCTCTCTGTAATTCAAACCTTCAGCATCAAAGTTCACAGGTTAAACCAGCTACTAATATAAACATTTTTTAAGCGACTTCATGGCACGTTTTCAGTCATGTTTCTTGAGTATTCTTTGCGTTGTTACAGCGTGAAATGACAAGCTATATCTCTGCTGTCCTCAACTCGCAACTGAGATTGAATTAATTTTAAACAACGAAATATACTCACCCAGTCATAGAACCTGAAAGCAGAGTTTACAGCTACGACTGGCTGTAGGGCTTGAGGAAGCTCTGTAAAAAAACCCTATTAGGTGTATCAAGCCGCTATAAATTTATGCTCGCGCAATAACTAATCAATCCTGCGCTTCTCCTTAAATTATTAATTAGCCTTCTGGGGAACAACACGACAGTACAACTGCATAATTAAATTTGCATTCGTGATTCTTGACTTCTTTCGCTTGCTGTTATTCTTCTAATGACTTAGTTTATACGAGAGAGCTGTTGTACACGATTAGTTAGCAGGCGTTACAAGTTACACAGCTGGAGACTAGCGATTATATCAAACAAAAGGAAACTTTTTAACAATGGAAAACAACTGTACGATACGTGGGGTTGACAACAACAATAAAAAAGACGATCGAACAGAACGGAGGAATAATAAATCATTTTGTTTACCCATATCATGCAACTTCTGGATATCGGGTAACTTTTTGCAGACAGGGTTGTTAAAAGTACTTCCAACTTACTACTTTCCATTGGTAATTTCGAGTTACTTAATGCAAATTAAATAGCGTACTGTTTTCGAATTTCAAATAGCGGTTAGCTAACATTTTCGTCAGTAATTGCACACAAGGCAATTTGCCGTCATGCAGAACCAACCCAAAAAACAGTGCTTGAGACGTTTTCGAATGAAGACGTCCTTAGAGCGATCGAGAGTGAGCTTGAAATAAAAATTGTTAAATTGTGAATGGCCACACCATAGATACCTATTGTTCTTACATCGTTTTAAACGACCTCACATTGTGCTCATTAGTGATGGCTGCGGGATATTTTTTATTTTGAGATGAAATTTGGCGCGATCACGGGCTCCTGGTGGGATTCTCGATCCTTGTGTGTCCGTGTTCACGCCAAATTCCATCTGTACACAACGCCACTTTAGTTTCACAATTCACGTATCCTGAATTGCGTTTGTTGTCCCCTTGCAGAAATTCCATTCAATCCGTTAAAACTAACGACATGGATACGAGCACAGTCCTCTGTTGGCAGCGCCCCGGGTTGTTAATCTATCGAGCAATCGAAGGACTTAAAAGAGGGCTTTTTGCAGCCTGGAACAACTGTTTGTAATATCTTTTTTATCTATATCATGAAAGCCATGTGGTATAATATAAATCATGATTTTATTTCGCTCCCATGACTTTTCGGCCATTATGATTGAATCTGGGAGGAAATTGGGTGATAAAACCCGCTGTCAAATTAGGCAACCCCAATATTTGGCTCTGATACAGTATGTTTCTAAGCCTAGTAATTTTAAACAATGAAGTACTTCTATCACCACATGTGCATTGAGCCATAGTAGTCGGAAAGGAAACGCGTGAAATGAAGCCCGGCGAGCCCGGCAAACTTCTAAAGAGCAAGGTTTATATTGGAATAAGCACGATCAAGCGCAATCTTTTGCTTTGAGCTCTCACGTGAATTATTGAACAAAACCACAACTAGTGAAAGACACAAACAAAGAAATTTCAAATGAGTGACAGAAAAAAAAAATGTGTTTTTGGTTCCATGAAATGTCAAGATTTTTTTATTGTACCCGTCAGAAATCTGGCTCAGAGAAATTCAAAATTTCTTTACGGAACTGTGTTTAAAGACTGCTGTAGGTTTTGTGAGAGCTACTGATACAAACTGTTTTATTATCACGATATATAGAATTTTGCAAAAAAACTTTAAACAAATTTAACTGATGTTAATGTTTCACTAGTCTTTTTCATGGGTGTCGTCATATGTAGACATTACCCATCGACTTTGATGAAACTAGCATGCTCGTCCACTTACGGAAAACTAGGTGGTGAGTTTCTAAAAATGCGTTCATGTTGACGTTATCAATGATTTTTAAAAGCGCATAGCCTTTGCCATTTTTTACACAACGAGGAAACAAGCGGGTTTTTCAGTTTCAGTTCCAGAAAATCTTGGTCAGTCTTTCGATAAACGGAGATGAGACGACTGTATTGAGGGCAAAAGAATCTGGTTAACAAACCCGCTGGGTTCTTTAGGTGTCTTATGATTCCTGACCACCTTTCTTTTAGCGAATTATTTCTAAAGGCCAAGGTTACCACAAGTTCCTTCCTATGCGTCATGACGCAAAGAATCTTGCTGGGTTCTTGTGATATATGGGAGGAAAATTGTTGGCAACACCATTTAGTGTCCACATTTTGTTGAGACATGTTTCTTTTTGCGATTTTTGTCTGTTGTGTGAGTTAAATAACTTTATAAGGGCTGTATAGTCGTTTGTAAGAGGCAGAGTAATGAAACGGAGAAGAACAAAGAAACAAAGAAATTCATTTTTGCCTGTCATCATGTTTTTCTTTTTGACCGAGTAAGGTCACCTTGATTCAGTAAAAAGAACCTTTTTATTTCCATTTCGAAGCTTATAATCACTGCATGTGAGCCTGAGACCTCCTTCTCTGTAGGAAATCAGCAAAAAAAAAGTACGCTGCAGTCTTTGAGACACTGGGCGCGTGTTTGGGGGCAGGGAGACGGGAGCTGAGAAAGTGGGCCGTGCTGTAATCCTTTCAGGCTGTTTTAACAATCTCCGCTAAATCAGTGACTGAGTACATGTAAATACCTTAGAATTTTTGAGAATACTCTGTTATCAGAAGAATAACGTTGCTTGCTTTCTAACACATAGGCTGTTCTTTCATGATGGACCCAGGAGTTTACTATCCGACATTGTTAAACATCGAGGTGGGAATCACAGGTGTAAAAAGGTTTGTGCTCCGTTGTTTGCTCTCCATGACATGCGCATTTGTAACGCACGCACACTGAGTTCTACCAGGAATGTATCTATAAGAGTGCTAATTCATGAATACCAGACCCCTTGTAAATCGACATGTAACATTCGTTTTGCTGATGATAGCTAATAGTGAAAAACGAAATTTTAACTGGTAACGTTGCTCACAAATTAAGACATGCGAATTGATGTTCATTTTCAGAGTTATGGCAATTAGAAAGATCTGTCGTTAGCATGCGAGCAGAGGTGTCTATTCGGGGAGCAGATGGGAGGCGCATACCACATATATTCCCTATACCCGTGCGGAGAGCCACGTGCCGGCTTATCTGTCTAAAGAGTTGCTTTTTAACCGGTTAGTGACGATGGTCTCAGTACCTGCGGCATGCAGTCCTCAAATATTGACTAAAGGAAAAGAACTGAGCCAGCCCGAATCAAAACTGAGTGCTTAGTGAAAAGATCTTCAAAATAATTGCAAATGATTTGATTTTATAGAATATCAAATTAAGGAAACTCGAAGAAGACAGATCTTTCCGCCGGGGCACGCGTCAACGTATAGTGCTAGACACTTCTGTGGCGCATCATGCCTCCGATTTCCTGAAATGTGTTTGGACTATTTCGGGAAAAAGACAAAAGGAAAAAGACGTACAAATGGTAAGGAAATGTGCTAACTCATTATTCAAACGCCCACGGTAGTTTTCAAGGAACTTTATATCACTTGTATTGTACCCGATATATACGTGTCTCGACAAGTCGTTCGCAGGTGAAACTGTAGAAAGATGCACTACTAAAAACTATTGCTGTTTTCATTTTTTCTGGAGATAAGGAATAGAAGTGCTTGCCAACGACAAGCTGATTAGTCTCTAACAGTACCAGGTGCTGTTTTTTATCACTTTTGACTGGTTGCCTTGATTTAAAGCGATTTTCCTTCTGTAAGAATAGGATGAGTCTATTATCGTGTCTTCTCTCATCAGTGTACGATAAATCTTTCACCAAGTTTATCCAGTGTCTTATATTAGGAATATTCTCACAGCTTCTTCAGGAGACGATCACCGACCCCGTTGAAACTTTTAACACGTACGAACGGGGAAAGTTAATAGAGGCGTTGCTATGAATGTGGTGGTTGGTCGAGCTAGAGGAAGGTAGTTTGTATCGTTGAGTGAAACGTTACGGTATGTACGTCCAAACGTAAAGAAAAAAACATTCAGGTGTCGACCTTCACATGACGGCCTATACCTTGGCAAAAACACGTGTTACATTCACAAAGGAAAAGTTAACAGCGTACTTTCAGTTGCTGAGTTGCTGGAAAATCATTTCTGTACTCACGTTAAGTTTTTAATTTCTAACCAATCAGTATTTTCAGAACAGAATTGGACTCTATCCAGTAAGAAGGAATGTCTTGTATTAAACACTGGCAGATGACTTTAGTAAAGGGCCTTTGCTCTCAGTACATGCCCTTTGCGATATAACGAAGTCATAATCTCTATATCATTCAACCGTCCATAAAACTGGTGACGGATATTTTAATAAAAGGCATCCTTGTTAACAAGAGAGACGACTGACCAGTAATGCCTATGTCACTCCAGTTTAATCGAGAAATGGTGGAAAATTTGTTTCCATGGCTCAACTTGTTTCAGTGCGCCCAAACTGAATAATTAACTCAAGAAAGTAATTTTCCGCATGTGCTACTATACTTGCGTGCTTTTTTCCGGACCGGGCTCCGGCTCCACATGGAACTCGTTATGCACTGTCTTCTTGACGCCAGAATTTGGCGATCATAATGTTTGGCGTACACAACCAAGCCTTGGCTTGGCAAAGTTTGATATGACTAAAATGAAGACTGAGAATTTCAACAGTTAGGGTGTAGAATGCATCTGATATGATCCAAAATTCATTGATAATCCGAAGACTCCTATTTTAATTGCAATGTGAAACTATCAGCAAAACATCTTAATGCCTACAGCTTTTACTGATTTCTAGTTCTAAAGTCTTGTTGACATTAGCGAGACCTAAGGTATAGTTTTGGGTCACTCCGATACTAGTTACTGAAAACTTATTGTTTTGACCGCCCTCAGACAATTGAAGGATTATAACTGAATCAGATAAGAAGAGATCTATTTTCCCTTTCTGTGAGCGGCTGTGTTGTCATCGTTGTTGTTTGTTTTGTTTTCCATTTTTCATCAGTTTCTCTTTCATTCAGACTAAGTCACTGCATCTTTATTCCCCAGGGCCCCTATGGATACCAGCCTCGTTGCTGAATGGGCTACCCTGGTTAAATAAAGGTACTTACTTACTTACTTACTTACTTACTTACTTACTTACTTACTTACTTACTTACTTACTTACTTACTTACTTACTTACTTACTTACTTACTTACTTACTTACTTACTGCAATATTGATCATTTTTACCAAATGGCTTTGTGGGGTATCCAAACCTGAAAAAAATCTTGATTTAAATAGTTTTGATTTTAAAAACATATTTTAACCTTCTTCTGACAATGTGGTTTTTATATTCTTTGCTGTCTGCCAACGTTCTAGAGTTGGTTTCCTGTTTTCTTTTTTCTCCACTTCAGCCAGCTTATTTCATTAAAAATAGCAGTCTACGGGTTTATGCTTCAAATGATGACTATAATTTTTTATCACTAATCAGCGGAAGCTTGCTATATTATATGGATCAAAAAAATTATTTGGATTTGCACGCAAACGTAGTATACTTTAAACCGAATGGCACATCATTTTCCAATTTAATTGTTAAGAATTAAGAAAAGATGCATTTAATTTAGTTTAAATATTTCCTTTCTCACGCAGAAAGACTGATAAAATCAAGGAAATAAACGATAGCGTTTTTTTCTGTCTGATCTTACTTAAATGGAATTATACGGTTTATTTTTGGTATTGTTGTTTATATCATTTTAAATTAGACTTGAGTATTTTTCTTACTGTCCAGGGTGCTCCCACTAATTAAATATGCCCGATTACATACTCCCGCACGTGACTTTGTACTTACTATTTGACTGCTCCCTCGTATATAAAAGTAGTTATCCCATAAAATACCTTTGTATTGAATATATTACTTTCTAAAGTATTTATTCCTCGCTCTTTTCTTATAATTTGCTGCGTGAGTAGCCCTGGTGAGCGCGGAATATCGAGCTTTGTTATTTTTCAATTTCCGGTTCCGGCTGCGGATAGTTGATGATTGGCTTGTCAATCTCACACATCCATGATTAAGAGGCAGAGATCAAATATCGCACTGGTTTACAAATATGTAGCGCGGCCGAACGTGCTCATTATTGCTGAAATATCCACAGAGTGTGAGGTTTCCATATTTTGGTTCGTTCACAGCTGATCTGGAGTTAAAATGGTAAAGGCAGTCGCAAAATCCACTGTGGAGAAACCACCGAACGGGGAAACGACGCAACTCTGTCCAGACAACATGGAGGACGAAACGACGGTCGAAAATACAGAAGAAGTTGTGGTGGAATGCAAAGGCGAAAGACGAAGAAGATCTCCTCGTACGTGTGTTTTCATTTGCCTTCTGATTCTGGTGTTGTTAGTGGGATTTCTAGTCGTCTACGCAATCGAAAAATCAAATAGGTGAGTGTTCATTCTTTAGTAAGCGGTTCTGTAAACATGTCGTACGACGTAAATGGCATGAGAGCCTAGTTTTACGCTGAAGTCAGTGAGTGTTTTAATGAAGTATCCTTGGACTATTCTACCATCTATGTTTGCTTTATTTCGATCCATGTAATGAACTTATTCGGACTGGTTTTAAAGTTACCACAGCTTTCGTTTGTTCGTTGGCTTTCTTGTGTGTGTCATTGGAGGCGACCAACACAAAGACACCGCTTAGGCATTCCAAGCTCATAATTGCACGGTAAAACCCCATGCTTTATTTTCCGGAAGAAATCGTCGTAAAGATAAAAGGTAAATTTAATTTGTCGGCGCTGCGGAGATCGCTGTTTGCGTCTTCGCCACTTCACGGTATCTGATGGAACCCTGCAATTTTCATCGACACTGAACCAATGAATGGTCGCTTTGATGCTTGCCTAATTACTCTTATTGACTACGAAATTAACCTACAAATTGCTCAAGCCCTTTCACTGTTGACGGTGACAATAGACCTGTTGTTATTGTAATGAACATTGTGAGTGCACAAGTAAAAGCCGTGCAAATTTCGAAACAACCCGGCTGAGTACAATTCTTAGTTAGAAGGTTTCTTAATTGACCTCGACACTTACAACCTGGATTGACTTAAACCACTTTAATCACTCGGCGCCAAAATTTGTTCTGGGTGTTCAACTCTGTCATTAACATCGGAAGAAGCTTCCTAATGAACTTTTTTGTGCGTTGTCTTGAACGGCTTTTCAGTCTCAATAAGAAACGCATTTTTTTGTTGTAAATTTTTGTCTTTAAAAGCCCATGCCACCAAAGAAGTGGAATTAGAAGCGGTGATTTACACGTGCATATAAAGCTTTCGGCCTCCTAAAAGAGCTTTAATCTTAATTATATAAGTGGATTTCACTTTGCGGGTTTTTACGGATATTGGGTTAGAATTCCAGAAGTTGGTCAAATGGCTTCAATGCACCTTACATGCACAACCTAGTCAGATTAAGGTTTTAGTATAATCAAACCCATCCCACAAGTTTTTCAGTTCAATAATAACCGTAAAATCCAATGAGATTTTGTAACTGGATTTTCCATGAAGCCCGTTTCTTTGATTGAAATCTTTTTAAGCCAGATTACAGTTTGGCATTTTTAAAGTGCACTCTGAAAGATTTTTTCCCTCTATCAAAAACTATAAGTCAAACTATGGGAAATACTCAGCATACCTTTTTAAGTATGTTATTTACGTTTCCAATTAAGCCCAAACAGGATAAAAACATAAACTTAAGCAATTTTCCTTTGAAGATTAAGTTTCATGTATTGTAAGATGAGTTGGGTTTTGATTTCCCACAAAATGAAATCAACACTCTGTCTTGAGGAAGAGCCATGAGAACCTGTCAAGAATGGTTTGACTGAGTTTTATTAGGGATTAATATTATCTATAAATTGATCAACCCCTTGACCTGAGTTAATCTTGTGGGATCTCTGAATGGTCAGACACATCTAGATCTATATCCCCTGTCTTTTGATATGAAAAAGCTGGGAGATCAAAGGATTCAATGAAAGAGATCTGAAAGAATTAAAGCAGGTCTATTTAGATGATAAACAATAGTGCTGAAAGAAATTATAGGGGAACCTTGTGTGGCTGGCTCATTCACTTTATTTTTGCCCAAACAAATGTTCAGTCTAACTCACAAAGGTCACTTAAAGAGACCAACATGTTTAAGAAAATTTAAATATGCATCAAACCTATGCCTGATCATGACCAAAGCATTTCTAAAAGTTCAGTCCTTTTAATTTTTTTGCAGCCCGGTTTAATAGTTTTAACTGTATAGGATTAAATTGAACTTGTTGCTGATAAAATTCTATTTCTGGACAGCTACCCTGCCACATGTAGCCTACAATGAGCATTTTTCTGTTTTGTCTGTCACTGCTGACTACCTTTGTAACAACAGTGGTTATAACAACAAAAGGCATAGGGGACCCAAACACTATATCAGCAGTAAAAATAAATGTGCTGTTTACCTGTGTTATGGTGTCTTTTTGAGTCGTTCAAAAGGGATTTAAATGAAGCGAAAGCGGTTTATATTTCCGAATATTATCTCGCCTGCCACTTTGTAATTATGACACTCCGATTACGTCTCAAGTTTCTATTATCGTCGTTAACTATTAACTCTCATCGAGGGGAAAGATTCTCAGGTTTCATAACGGCTGCGCATTGAAAGAGAAAAGAGACAAGGGGTGAAACTTATCAATAGCTTTCATCTAGTCTGTGACTACAGCTGAGTGGACCAGCCTGCATGGTTCCTGGCGTGGATATGTGCGAGGAAACACGAGATGATGGACGGAGGCCTTTGACTGCAATTTCCCCGGGCAATTTTTGTGCCGAGCGCAAATCTTTCATCAACAATACCAGGCAATTTCAACGTTGGTTACTGGTGAGCCGACTGATATTCTGTATTTTTTCTATTTTCGTTTTTTGGCTCGGTATTACAACATAAATTATATATTTTAGCCAGAGAATACATATGTTTTCATGGCTCCAGGCTGCGCTTCGATGGAGTGCATGCTCACAAATTTAAAAGCACTTCCGGTCCAGTCAAGTGTAGTCACAGATCTGGCAAAAAGCCACGTCTAAATAGAACTCAGAAATGAGATGAAATACAAATATAAAAGATAATGGATAACAACATATGTACCGGTAAAGGCTGTTTAACATACCATGGCTTCTAAATCATTATGAACTGCGGAATCTAAATTTCCGGAGCTTTCAAATGGTGCATTTAACTTAGAAATCTGTGGAGAGGTAGTGGAGGTAAAGTTGTTTACATTAGTTGTTTAACACTGGTGAATTTGAAAGTGAAGAATGATCATCGTAGTAAATTTTCCAATTTAAGCAATTGGAAAGAAGAAGCCTGAAAAAAATCAAGGCTTCAACGGGATTCGAACCCCTGACCTCTGCGATACCGGTGCGATGCTCTACCAACTGAGCTATGAAGCCACACATTGGGAGCGAGGTCAATTAATTGAGTTAATATCTTCCCGTGAGGAGTGAAATGATATGAAGTATATATGAAATAATTCATATATGAACTGCGGTTGTAGATGAAAGTGAAGAATGATCATCGCAGTAAAATTTCCAATTTAAACAATTGGAAAGAAGAAGCCTGAAAAAAAATCAAGGCTTCAACGGGATTCGAACCCATGACCTCTGTGATACCGGTGCGATGCTCTACCAACTGAGCTATGAAGCCACACATTGGGAGCAAGGTCAATTAATTGGGTTCATATCTTCCCGTGAGGAGTGAAATGATGTGAAGTATATATGAAATAATTCATATATGAACTGCAGTTGTAGATGAAAGTGAAGAATGATCATCGCAGTAACAGAACAGCTATTAGAGAAGAAGCAATGTTTTGGGCACCATGTCAGATGACAATGCATTTTGAGTGTTCCTAAATACTGTTTTGAAAGTATGAAAGTTGTCATTGCAAAAAGGTGTATTTGTTGACATTTATAAAACAGCAACTTTTGAAGAATTACTTGAGTTGTTACAAATAGAGTGTTTTAAAATGATTTCATAAGTACACAAATTTTGTAAATTTTTTTGTAATGTTTAAGCCAGATGCAAATTACCTATAATCAAAAGTCAGGTTGCACAAAGGTCAGTAGTCAAGAATAGCTTACTGATGGTCAGTTAGTTAGTTAATACACCTGTGTGGAGGCTACAATATACCCTCCAGAACATGTGTCATAAGTTCATCAAAAAACAAACATGGATGAACTTACAGCAGTGACTAAATAGCCAGAAAGTAACATCTGAATGAAGGGTACATTCCATATTTCCATACTCCACATTGCATGTTCTTTTGTGGTGGGACTGTTTCGATTAAGGGATTCCCTTCCCCAAACTTCTTCATGCTCAGTTTTTGATGTTGGCAATAGCATAAAATAACACAGGTCCTATTTATAGTACTTATTGTCCTTTATACTTGTATAATCTGGCAAGAATTGTTTACCCGAAAAATCCTGTTTTCCTAAAATTATGAGTGGTATGTAACTGGTGCATCTTAAACATTAATTTTGTAGATTGTTAAGTGCACAAAGTCATAAAATTTGTCTCACTCACACATTTTAACCTAACAATTGCCTCCTTGTTTCATAACGACAACTCACATTTTCCACCTTTCAGTAACAAAAACAGAAACAAGGGCTGGAACTATGGTGATGATTATATCTTGGTTACTCATCCTCCAACTTTATCTAATACATCATGGCACAATAACAATGTATCATGGGAGGCACAGGAGGAAATTTACACCCTATCAGACGCTATAAGTCAGGATGACATAATGGGTTTGAGGCCTATCTTTAGAAAGGATCTACCAGACAAGTATGTTGCTTATTGGGAAGCTAAACTGAATGGCAAAAGTGGTGAAAAATATGTTATCATTTCAGCTGGTAAGTACATGTACAGTGTATATGGTTGATTTAGGTCTGGTTACTATGTATGTATAACCTGTGAACGCACCTGTACAGGATATGGTGACATAATTATTGGCTCACTGGACTCTTCTGGTGGAGGTCTCTTATGTTGTGTTCTCCACCATCAGAGGCTTTCCCAAACAAATCATCTTTGTAATCTGAGTGTAGAAATTGTCCTACTGGAGATGTGCATGGAAATCTTTTTTGCATTCAGACAGGAGTGTTGATTTGCCTAAGTTTATTTCAGATACATTTCAGATAATTTTGGCAGAAAATTACACTTAGATACACTAATGAAGCCAGGTGTTCAAAATCTGATATTTTTGACCTCCAATTTAGATATATGGGTGGTACACAGCCCAAGGCAAGGGTTGGCTATGTTGTGGTTCAGCAGGTACCAGGGCTGTCATTAAGTTTTGAGTCACAAGTAGCCTTGTTCTCCACACCCATAGCAAACTTGTTACTCGGTGGGTGAATTGTATCAACAACAAGCAATTTCTCCCATAGCATCAAGGAAAAATCAAGCATAAGTACAGATGTTACATGTTAGGACCCTTAATGACAGCCCTTAGCACCATTGGCACAATTTTGTATCTTCCTTTGTTTCATATAAATTTGGGTTATTGACCAAGCTTGTTCAGTCAGCTGAAGATGGCTGGATTTTTGCATGTTTATGGACCAAGAAGTAGTTGAGGTCCATAAGCACCCAATATCCAGCCATCTTGATTAAACAAGCTTGGTCAGTAAAGGATTTATTATATGGAAAAGAACAAAATTTTATTGCAGCCCACAGCAGGTACACACACGTGTGATTGAGTGGGCAAGAAAGTGCCATCTTACCTACTCAGGTAGCCATCACAGTGCAGCATATGGGTCATCTTGCCAGCTCATGGAGTTAGCCATATAGTAAATAATTACGTGTTACCATTACACAAAAACAAGGGAAAATACCAATTTGCACCAAGGGTAAAGTTAACCTGCAACAGCTACACTTGAATTTGGACCAACTTCACAAAATTTACTGTGCAGCAAATTTTACTAGTGTGATATCTGTTTGGATTTCTTATCACATGCACATGTATTACCCTGTGTTTGTTGAGATCACATGAAAGCATTAACCGCAGGGAATTTTTAAAAGCCTGAATACAAGGGGGTGTCAATCTCGTGCCCTTGCATCCCTCACGTGCTCAAAATTAAACTTCTGTGCACAGACTATGAAAATCATGATTGATGTGCAAAAAACATACCCAAAAGCTGTTTCTGATCCTGGCAGATGTACCTTTCAAAATAGATAGATTAAAAAAAAATGATCCCAGAAGTGAATATCTTACAATGTACATGAACAGTGGACATGTGCGTTTTGTAGATTAGTAATTGCATGCTTTCACTGAGAAATCTTTCCAATGCAACTTGGGTTCCTGCATTGTAAAATTAAATACCAGTGAAGTAAGGAGAGAGCAAACGACTGGACATGTAACTGTATGTTCGTTGTACTAAAAGTTCTGTTTTCATACAGCGAGGCAAACTGGTGACCACCGTCTTGTTGAAGAAGGAGCTTTACCAAGCCCCTCAGATGTGCTTACTGCACAAGCCAATCAGAATGGCTATGGCTGTCACAAAGTGTATCGACTGCGACCTGATGGGCTTATGGCATGTGAAGACACTGATGTGAACAGAATAGTTGCAGCGACAAGGAGTGTTGATACTGATTCTTGGGTGTGTATCTCTATTAAGGCTGTTTTTAATAATTAAACATGGCAGTTTCAAAAAAAAATCGTGTTTGAAAAGCTTAAATCGGAAACCTTCTACTGACTGCCATAAGTTTAGTGAGTTTCTAGTTACGAGAATTTGTCAGTTCATCCGGACAACATCTTACATGTACATGATCATGTATGTTGTTTGATAGCTTTCATGAAAGTTGACATGAAATTGTCATTGTTAAGAGAACTGATAAATTCAACCAAAACTATATAACCCTCATTCGGGCCTGCAAGATTTCCCAGGTAGACTTAAATGGTAATTTGTTTACTGGTTTATACTAACCATGCCAACTAAACTTACTGAGAGATCAAAGCAATGAGGTGAGACACGCGTGGGCGGATTAATTAGAATAATGGCAGTTAAGCCATACTTGGCGGATTATCCAGTGGATTAGTGAACAAGACAGCACAGGTCAGAACCGATCAACTAAGATCTACAAGCATAATATAAAAGATCAACATATAAACATATGGACTCTGAAGAAGCACGATCCAAAAATAACCTGATAAGCTGCTGCTTATAACGACATCGTCTCTTTAGAATAAAGGATCGCTGTACTGCGGATTAGGACTAACTTAATCATAAAATCCGCTATGAAAAGGGTTGAATTTTCGTGCTGAATTTCACGTAGAAGTCTCGGCATGAGCTGTCCCTTTTCGTAGTTTGAGAAGCGAAGCCTCTTATTGTCACGCCAATTTTATCCCCCAATCCTGTTCTAATAGCAGACGGGACAGCGCTCTTTTCGTTATTCCGTTTGACCTTCCTGTATTGTCACTGTTAATGCTATGTCGCCCTTAGCTACTTCCTGAATTTCTTGTGAGAAGAAGGGAATAACAACAAATTTGTCCAGATTCAAATCTATTTGAAAGGCATACAATACTATTTCACTCTATTCTATTTCACTCTATTCTATTCAACCCAAAGTCGGACTGTGATGACTACTAGCCAACTAATCAGTGGCAAGTCTCGTCTTCAGCGTGAAATATTAATTCTCACTGCTTTTGTTGTTAATTCTGAAAATTTGGTAATACATAATCAAGACCATATCTCTTGGTTAATTATTTTCTGTGTTTACGTCACCCGTCTGCTTGCCAATGACAAGATAAAAAGGTGTTAGGGGTGACTATATATTAATCTTACCATGTAATAAAGATTGTTGGTAACTAGTGTGATGATCTATCACACAGAATATTAACTGGAGGAATTTGGACAAACAAGTTACCCGTGCTTTACCGGGCTTGAAAAAAGAATGGGACGAGTTGGCTGAACGAGTTCAAAAGATGCCAGAGTGGAATAGGTTCCAGTGGCTGTCGATGAAGACAGGTAAATGACGTGTATAAGGGTCCCTAATGGGTTTTAGGACTCCGGGAACAATATTAAACGTGCTTGCAGGCTATATAACATGAGAGCTAAGACTTGGGTTTCGTTATCAAAAGGCTTCTTTCTGACTGTGATGAACGCAACTTGAGTGTTTACTTGATTGTTAAAACGTTTATTGCAGTAACAGACATTGTATTGGTGAATTCATCGTCATCTTCTAATAGTGCGTTTTGAGTCGTATGCGAGGGTGTTTTTCTTTTTGTTTCGCTCGTGCATGCTTCGGACCCTATTGTAATCTAAATACTTGTCACAATTTGTTTAAGGTGTAAGACCGCAACTCACAACACCAGCTAAGCCGTTAGCAACTGAGCCAACGGCAAAACCAACCAGCCTGGAAACGGAATTTAATTTCCAAGTGGAAGAGACTGAAGATGGGTTCAAGGCGGAATTGGGACTCCGTCCGGGCGACTCGGTCCGGATTCCACTCGGACAAGGGTTCCGTGAAGTCCGTATCAAGTTTGTTGGACTTCGGGACGGTGACATGAAGAAGACAAAGAACTGGAAGAAACATTGGCAGAAACGACTTTGCCGGGTGTTGTGTGGCGTTTGTGAAGGAGAAGGTTACCTGGACATGACAATGGTTAGCAAACGTTTCTTCAAACTGACAAAGATGGGTGATCGCTTCATCAAAGTGAAAGTCGATGCAGATGAGAGTTTCGTGCGAAGACATCTTGAAGGAAGAGAAATACGCTTCAAAGTAGAGCTGCGAACCCGCGGGGCTCGAGATATGATCATTAACTACGGCATTATCCTCAGAAGTAGCAGAAATCGGCGCGCTTTGTCTGACGAATATTTCAGGATTCCTCACGAAGAGTTGTTTCCAAGGTACCGCCAGCCCCAAAACGGCCAATGCATGTCGGGCTCGGGTCCAGTGGCCTGGACAAAAATACTCGGTTACTATGACAACATGGCGGCGAGGACTTCCAAATCAAGATACCCGTAAGTATTTGTCGTAATTTAGGGTGGATTTCGAGTGGTGGTCGTTAAACTAAAACTAAAGTTATCTCGGTGTTGTCTCAGAGGTAAGTCATCAAGAACATTAGAACTCCTTGTAAAGCAATAGGCCAATGGCTAGCTCGGGAGAAGTACAATTCACAGTTGATATTGCAGCTGAATGACCCTTTGGCGTGATTGGTAGAAAACAGGTTACAAACGAGTCATTGGTCAATTACACCGCCATCTTTGCTTTAAATCAAGTTTTGATGTGTCAATTTTGGCGAAACTGCGTTATGTTCTGTCTTGTTATGGATTTTCTTACGTGCTGTGACTTATTCTGTGAGCTACTCAGTAAAAATTTTCATTATTTTATTTAACTGAGAATCTTGTGTTGGAAAAGTACTACAATTTAATCGAATTTGAATGTAAATCTTCTCTTTCTTAGATCAATAAGTCATATTGTAGGTTTGCCCACACATCTGCCTTTAACAATGGACACATCGGTGGAGAACGTGACACGCCGAATCTTTCACAAGCTTGGATCACATTGTTCGCCCTACGGTAGAGGAGTAACCTCTCCTGCTCAAATGACGCGAATCAAGACATTCCTGGGGCGAGAGCTCAAGGTTATTCACCGAGGAGATCATAAAGGGAAGAATGGCCCTTGGACAGACTTGATAATTAACCTTCTTCAGAGGGGCTCCCCAGTCATTGTCAGTAAAGAGACAAGTTATCTCGGTGAACACCATTATATGGTTGTGACAAGAATCCGACAGAGCTCTAAGTACTACAGTTTTTGTCATGGCAAAACCGGTGTATGCTCACCCTGGACTTTAAAGGAAGAATCACTCATGTTTGTTCATGAAGAAGACAGCCCTGGAAAATGGGTTAGCGCTGACACTCATTTTCTGGCTGCGATCATTGAGGTATAAAACAATCCCAAGACAGTTCAAGCACTGGTGTCGCTGTCAGACTGAGATCGATCAACTCGGCTGATCGCTGATCATGTCCATAACTTTGTGGAAGTAATGCTCCATTGTACATGGAAATGAAACTGTAGTCTGGAGAAAATCCGTGAAAAATGGATGAGCAATCATGAATGAACCATAAACTCGAGGCCCTGTCTGTGACAGAGATTTACCGAGTCCAGCGACTTTGTAAATATTGTAATGTAGCAAGCTAAGGCTTGATTCTTGAATAAGTTATATTTGTGAAGTCACAATTTATTTTTTAGGTGCAGATTTTGTATTGTACGAACATGATCTTTTTATTCTATATTGTAACCATTTTGTCAACTGTATTGCTTTTCATATTCATGTAGCTTTTCCACGTAGAGGTCTCGCCATTTAATAAACCTTAAGTTTCGTTCGTAGCATTTTCACGGCACGCTTCACCTTACTGCGCGTTGTGTGGTGAACCACAGTGATCAACGTCTTATTTCTCCTTGCAGTTACAACACAATACAGTAGATCAGTAACTAGAGTAAAAAATATTGTCAAGTATTTGGAGACATCATGATGTGCCACTGAATTCTCCGAACTACACCTATAACATTTAAAAGAATGAGTCGGTTTGGAGAATTTTTCATGCTATCATTTTTTGTATGAAACATTATGACAATATTATTTCAGGTACGATTGGTTTGAGTAAGGTTTCATAGACTTACTAACGACGTGGCTTGCGAAAGGACCCAGTTCTTTTTGCCTACTGATTCACTTCAAACAAGTGAAAATAACCGGTTGCTTTCACCTGCTAACAACGACGCTATAAAGAAATATTTTTCTTTTCCAAAAAGATCTTATGTTTACTTTGTGAGCAGTTAAAGCTGTAGACCGTTTGGTCCTTTCTGTAATTGCCTCAAGAAGAGACCACTTAATAAAAATATATTAAAACCAAGCGAATTGTTTTTGTTTCTAAGTGGTTGGTCGCTTTGGTAATACAGCCGGGAAACGTATTTTTGAAACACTGTTGCTTAGTAAGATAAGGTGTGTCTTAGACGCCAACGCCTGGTGTTCTGCAAGTGTTGACCATTTTACAGTCAAAATGACCGAATCACTTCTACAGTATTTTGTATATGGCTTGCGAGGGTCGCAAGTGACAAAACGCTCGATATTCTTCGGTCCAAAGCACAGTATTGCTTTTATATTAGTTAAATAACCACAACATGATTTCCGAGGTCGCTCATAAAACACCTGCATGGCAAATTGGGGCATGTTCCATCTTCTCGAAATAAACGGTATATTTAGTTATGCAAAAAATCGCAAGTGAAGGATTGCCAAAACAGGCCTCTTTGGGTCGTTCCTAGCGGTTAATTTTTTAGGAACCGCAGTGAAGTGTTCCAAAATTTCAACGAGTTTTTCGATAAACCCCTGGCTCTCGTCCAAGACGCTGATAGGGAATACTGGCTTAGTTTAGTGTACATGTTTCAATTTAAATAATACAAAGCAATCCTCCATGACCGTGTCTTTTTCACAGCCCTCGGGTTATCCTCTCTGGGTTACTCTGCTTGCTAATGTAAAGTGCGTGTAGCAGTCTTGTTCCGTCATGGAGATCGAGGAAAATTGGGTTTGAATTAACAAGCATCCTTGTGGCAACTGATTGGGTCAGTGGTTTGGTCCGCCTTAAAATATCGAGAAAAGCTTAATTTTATTTCAACGATTTTTGACTGCATTTTTAGTGGCGATGACTTGGTGAAACGTTTTGTATCCCTGCCAAAACCACTTCCATCTAAATGCAAAACTTTCGAGTCGGAGTGTCAATGCTGAATAGGGCCACCTGTGTCGCGAAGGGGAACCATACGAAACAAATTGACAATCTTAAATAATTGATGCGCGTTCACCCTTGGACAGTACTGCAAGCCTTCGATGCTCAATTAAGCACCACTAAGGTAACTTCCCTGCTCAAACGTGTTTCTTCCCTGACCTAGAAAAAAAGACTTTGCAGTTCAAAGCCCACCATGAAGCAGGTGATAATGATACTGCTGGTATTAGTTATTCCTGTGGCTTTTTCAAGTAAGTATTACTTCATTATATCTGTGTTGTATTTTACGGTTTGATATGCCTAGTTTCATTTACGCGTTGGAAGCCGCATAGAGCTTAGTGTCTTGTTGATCCGCACCGGGGTTCAATAAAAATATCACGCGACACTGCAAGGCCTTCCTTGTAATCTGGCAATGTGTTTATGAGATTTCGAGACAGTTCATGCACAGAAAAGACCAAGGATGCCGTGAGATAGCGAATAAAAATCCTTGAGACGATTGGTCCGGCTGCTAAATTGTATGTCAAGAACGTGTTTTTCATCCTGAGCTGCAATACCTGAACTTTTTTGAAAAAAAAGACGATCTGAACTAAATTTGTGATGGTTTTTGTTTTAATTCAGTAATTTTTTGACTGAAATGGAACTTTTTGTAACATTTTTCTTTTCAATTTCACGTTGGACTTACAAGCTTCAAAAATTTCAGGAGAAGTTGCAGCGGCGAGTCCATTGTTTTTCCAACGCGCATCTATGCTGCCATTCCTGCCCGAAGAAAATTACAATGAATGTTAAACATGCTTCTATCTTGCCAAAGCATTCCGTTTTCTCGCCTGTTATATCACGCCACCAAAAGATCTCTTCTCAGTGTGGTTTGCTATTTTATGGCCACAGGCAACAACAGCTTTAACAAATTGAGACGCTCCACAATGGCGTTGGCGTCTGCCTCTAGATGTAAGCAGATGTACGGATTTCCTTCTTAAAATCGTAAAAAGATTGGACGTCTCCATACAGGCTACGCCAGCGGCACCCGATCGATTTGAAGCGCCAGTCGAGCATGGAATGGATTTTCTCTGTCGTGTTATTTTATGCGTTTTTCCCTGATTGAAGGTTTCTTTACGCTTTCCTTTTTTTACAGGCATAAAATCATGCGACAGTGCAAATCCATCTTGAACAAAATCGAACCCGGTTTGAGAGATATTTAGCATCAGCATCAAAATTCGAACCTGTGTTTCCAGATATTGCTCTTTTTTTTATCAGTTTTTCATTTTTGTTGGCACAAAGTTGGGCCGGATTCCAAGTCATAGGGATTAGGGACTTGAGAACGGGAGGAGAAGTTAAAAGTTGGAAGTGGGAGCTACATTTTCCGAAGGCGGTCATCATATATTTTCAGACTATCTATGGAAACGGAAAATGTCCGAATAACCAAGTGTTTTCTTATTGACGATGAATTGCGTCACAGCATTGGGTTTCCAGAATTTTCTGAATTAAGCAAGTTTTGCTGATTTGTTTATTTCCATGATTCCGTGGTTTAACTCATTAATAAGTCTGTGAACAGTTCTTACTGGGCGATATGTCCCCCAAAAAAGTGGTTCCTAACCAGTTCACCCGTTTGACAACAACTAGCACTCTTTTAACCTTTGTGCAAACCCTTTCCACAGAAATGTTGCCACAGTTCTCAGTTCTTAAAGAGATGTATCTTGGTAACATCGATTATGGCGGACTTTATAGCGACCAGGACGTGAAGCAGTACCTTTTTAAAGACCTTAACAAGCGTAAGTTACCGGACAATGCCACATGCATACTGCGCATGAGTGCCGTGTTAAATGTCACAACCGAGGAGCCTGGGAGCCAGCAAGGCTTGAAAAACTACTTTTACTTTCATGAACGAGATGAACTTTTAAACTATCTGAAGAAAATGTATGGAGAACCCGACCAGTCTAACAAGACGAAAGATTTCAGTGGCAAAGTTGGAATAATGTCCTTCAAAGTCAGTGGCAGCGAGGCAAGTGAAGATTGCGGTGTTCTGCTGTGGAATGGGAACGGGGTTCATCAGGGGAAAGGTCCTAAGTATTTCCAGTCCGCTCATTTGTGGGCCGCTCCTACAGGTATGAATTGCTGAATGAATAATGAGTTATTGTAAGAATTATTGGAGAGAAAAAATTGGAAAGAAAGGAGAATCGAGAGCGAGTAACAGGGTGACGCAAAACAGAGCAGAGAGCTCTCTAAACATCTCTAATCTTCCTGCGCAGATTTGGTGCTATCAGTCATTTTATTTCGTTATTATGACGTCTTACGTTTCTCTTATATGATCCTTGAAGGTTCATATAAAGATCAGTCTTATTAAAGGGTCCGTCAAGATTGAATGAAAAAGTAATATATAGATTTAGGCCAGCCTAAAAGCGTAGCTCCTGGACCACGTTGTTCAGAGCCAAATAACCCAGGAGAAGGTAGAATTTTGATTTCAGTTTTGTAGCTTTGCGGCGCGGTTTTCTGTATATTGTTTGGCCTTCTGTTTTGAGTTTTAATAATCACTATATACACAAACCAAAGCAGCCAAAAAACATTTGTATAGAAAAAAAAGTTATAATTCGGTTAACTTTTAATCCTTGGTTAGCGTTAACCGACTTCCGAACAGTCCTGCCCTGTTTTCAACAAGTTAACCTCAGATGAGCCCGCGATCCAATCGAAAACCAGCACTTGGTCAGCGGTCAACTTTAAAAAAACACGCGACCTCGATAAGCTGTAAACTTGAGCCCGCGATATGGTCACGTGATACTGGTCAGCGGATACCTTTGTTTGACAGGTGTCAATTGATCATAACATGGATGTCCAATATCAAAGAAGTACACGGTAAACCAAGACTGCATGTCTCTGTCAACCTATTATTTGGAGTATGGCGGCCATGTTGCGCGACTCCGTCGTCGTCGTCGTCGTCGTCGTCGCCGTCGTGCGTACGCGCCCACGAGCAATACCGCTAGCCATGATGACCATGAGAAAATCAACTCATGGGTTTCCTTTTCTCTCCTATATGAGTATGGGGCTCCGCTTGGCGGCCCTTCGGGCCGCCGGAGCTCCGCTAAAATTCCAGCACAGTTCGTTCACTGGCTGAATTTGTAGAACGCATGCAAATTTTAGCAAAAAGAATACCGAATTCTTGGTAACACCACCTCGCACCACCATTTAACAGTAACAGTACTTTATTATTACAAAACTTCCTTTACAAGCCTTAGTAGCTCGCAGCTAGCCACGCTATTCTGGGCGAGCTACTATTACTTTAACAGTATCATAAAAAAGAGGTAAAGTCTTCATACAAGCCAAGTGGCCCTTCAGTATTATAACCGTATTATCTAGTTTAGTTAAAAGAGAGAATAAGAGGGAAATATTATACACAACACAGAGTATAGAGATTGGAAATTTCTCGTAACACCACCTACCAACTGATTTTCCGAAGGTACACCAAAAACTTGGACCTCTAACAATAAAATTTCTTTCAAGACCCCTGATGATCAAAGTTATAACTACTTATACAAACATCTGTGTTTTTTCTAACACTTCAGCTGGATGTGTAACCAATGTAAATGTACAGCAGTCTGGTGGATCGACCTGCTTCCCGTCCAAGTCACAAGTTGAACTCAGATCTGGAAAGAAGATTCCCATCAGCGACCTGGCCATCGGTGACACGGTAAAGACAGTCACTAAGAAAGGTCAGATTGTGTTCAGTCCTGTCATTACGTTCCTGGAGCAAGAACCTGACTACAAAGGTAAGATGTTACTGACTTGAATAGACTTCGTTCATTTAGTCCGTAATTGCACCCCAAAATACCTGTCTGAGAAATGTAAACGCCCCCCACCCACCCCCCCCCCCTCCAAAAAGCTAGCTTGATTTTTCCAGGCCCAAGAAGGCGCCAGCTGAGAGGCCTTGTTAAGTATCAACATTGTTCTCTCTCGATGTCAGACACCAGTGCTGTATATAATTCGTTAATTTTAACCCACAAGATAGCCGGTATCTTTTGTAGGAGGAAGGAGAAGGGAACTAGGGAGGAGCTAGTCTTCCTATGCTGACAGTGGAAAAGATGTCAGCCCTAAATTCCGCGATCGCTATTTTGATGTTCAAAAGAAATCCTCCACGCCTCTCTCGCTTTAACCTGAGTACACTTATTTCCCTTCTTATGATTTTACTTTGTCTAATTCTTTTCTTCCTCTAATAATCTCCAGGCCAATTTATTAACATCACGACTGAAAGCAAAACCCAACTCACCATCAGCGAAGCTCATCTCATTTTCAAAATTGAATTTTTGCGAGGTCCCCGTGGAGAACATACCTCCCGCTCAGTGCATGCGTCCCAAATCAAACCCGGGGACCGCATTGTCGTCCAGGCTCCACAGTGCCGGGGGCCCATTCCTGAGATGGTGGTAGCGGTCTCGACAGTTGAAAGGCAGGGGGCCTTTGCGCCAGTTACCCAGGAAGGGACCATGATAGTGGATGGAGTCTTGGTGTCGTGTTATGCTGACATTGCGGACCATGATTTGGCTGACTCTCTTATGGCCCCTCTAAAGAGCTTTTATAACTGGGCCCCTCAGATACTAGGAGCCAGGGGAAAATACGCACATAGTTACCTAAAACGGGTCCTGCGTCCCATTGGTACAAGGGTCTTTGGAGAGGAAATGTTCTATCAGGGGCCAGACAGCGAAGTCATGGGAGGGAAGGAAACGATCACCTCAGTCTTTGACTGGCATGACGAATGATTTCTTTATCATAACAAAGCGCGGAAGAAAGCCAAGCCAAAACGCTGGTATAAATGAAGAATTTCTAATAGTGCCTTCGAAGAGCTACAGAGAAGCTACGCATTTTTTAAATAGGTAGTTAAAGGTGGTCTTATAATCAGACAATAGGTGTAATGCAGTAATGATTATTAACATTGCCCTGGATCACTAAAACGTTGACAAGGTTGTAAGTTGTTTTTTTTTCCCCGAGTACCTTTTTGCAGGTCTTTTTTTAAATATGCAGATGTGAGCTGATGCAAGTAAACATTCGTGAAGCGTCTTAAGTTGGTCAGAAGGAGATAAGAAGCCACTCATCTCAATAGACCGCTTAAAACAGATAATAAAAAAGACCGATGGATTTTTAACTGTATAAGTAACGTGACAGAAAACCGTCATTTCTTCGTTTGATACAAAACAACCAGGGCTTATATACAGCTCTTTAATTTCTAAATAGCACTGTAAATCTTCTCTGAAATTACTAACTATTAAATATGTATTGCCGAAGTCGACTATTTGTTCTTGACAAAACGAGAAAACACTACATCTTTCTTCATATTTTATCTTCAGTAGCTCATAAATAACGCTAACCACTGTTTTGTATAAACTGCTCAGCGAAGGCATAAGCCGCCAAATTCTTACCTTTAAATAACTAACTAGGGTAAATGGTATTTCCACACAAAACTTTACCTTTTAAACCCCGGCCCGGGAAAGTATGATACACAATGCAGCTCACTGGCCTCTACAAATCTCTCATTGTGTAACCTGTGACTACTTGTTCTAATTGTTTTGAAAGAAGCAAGTTCGCTGATATATTTAACATAGAACACCATTCTTTTTGGCAATGATACATAAAAAACCCCCGCGCTCCGGCTCCGAATACCGACTGTCAGTCAGTGCTAGGTGCCTGCGAAGCCAATCAGATTGCAAATTTGCCGGGTTTTGCGCTAACATCACTATTTACAACTTTAAAGCACGAAACGTAAAGAAAACAATTCATTCGACAAAATAATCCTGAATTGGATGCCACTGTTCTATTTCAAGGTGTGGCTTTTCCATTACTTGTTCCCAGTGCTTGTACTCGCTCTCGACATTCACGCAATACCCAAGATGCACCGTGCCTATCGATACGTCACGCATTCTTCCTCGATGCTTAACTTTGAACATGAGCGTGACCTGCGGCAGTTTGTCCGAGTGCATGTCGAACACAAACACTTCGCTGAAGTTTGGTGTCAAAGTGTTATGCGCGGTCTTTGTTGTTCGACTGCTCAGCTTTCTTCCACAGAAGGTAACCTCGAGTTTAACAAAAGGATCTGAAAAAGCGGGTAAATCGATTAATGAACTGCCGCTTATAAGCCCTCCCGCTTATAAGCCCTTGGCCCCCACCCACCCTCCCACCCTCCAAAAGAAAATAGTGACCACAAGAGTAAAACTTTCACCATAATGGCTGTTTTCATTTCTCGACATCCTTTCGCAAAATCAAACTTGATCCCCTGAATTATACTTCATTTCCAGCCTTGTAATCCTCTCCTTTCCTCCAAATACTTGTTCTATTTTGCTTGGTAGAATCATGCATGTTATCCAATTCATTTGTATCTTTGGTGGTATTTCGCAACATAATATGGAATTACGAACTTTCTTTAATCTATAATTTGTGAGAAGTAGGCTACTGATTTTAATGCTTCAGTTGACTCAGCAATGAGATGTCTTTCTCCGAACGCTGGCTGGGGCAAATTGTTGACATTTTACTCTAACGTCTCTCTGCTCGGGAGTAGTGGACTTGTCCTGACAACAGAACAAAATACTGAGGGACAACACGTACAAGACAAATTGGGACTATTCAAAAGATATTTTAGTCTCGAGACCGTGGAAGAACAAAAATAACCCTGAAATGGGTTTATTCGCTTCTCGTAGATCATGTTCTGTTCAAAATGTCTTATTTTAGTTAGAAAGAAAATGACGTTATTGTTTTCCCAGAAAAGTCAAAACATAACTACTCCGGCCTAATTGTCTTACTCTTATGCATTTCCTTTCTCAGATCTGTGGACTCCTTCTTGGTGTAGAAGACACAGAACACGTCACAAAAAAGCACCGCCTCACCAACCTATTGTTTTCATTGTTTCCTTGTTCTTTTGTACTTTTGCTCTCTATTGGTTTACGTCCGCTGTGTCTTTTACACCAAGTAAGAGCCGATCTCATTCAAAGTATACGTTGCATAAAAAATACTTACTTAGTCTCCCATCCTTCGTAATTGGTTGTAAAGCTCTAGCGCAGTTTAGTTTGACTGTAAGTTTTTGATCCGTTGGGTTGTGACACAATGATATCGACAGTTCACCAAGTTCTGAGGGTGAAACTGGAATTGCCTCCTGCAAAACAAGTCGTGTTGAAAATATCATTAGTTACTTTATAGCCCTGTTACACTCTTGTGCCATAAGAATATCGACGCTGAAATTTGCGAAATTTTAAGAATGAGGCTGAGATACAATACAATTATATGTTTTTAACAAACAATATAAAATTCCTCCTTTCTCTAAACGGCAAAACTAGCCCAAAAACAGCCCTGGTGGTCTCTTGCGATGTGTCATAACAGGCTTTTTTGCCTGCAGTCTGGCTGCAAAATTTAACACCATCTAGACACCAAACACTTGTAAATGATACCAAGATACATTCTAAAACGGAAATCTCATAGGCTATAACTAAAGTGAGAGTATTTTCAGCCTAGAATCGGCAGAAAAACAAGAAAATTCACCCTGGTCTGGAAAAACAATGTTCTTATATATATGTATAAAGAAGGAGTGTTTACTAAACTAGCAGCAGATTGTACACGCATGGCACGAAAGGAAGACTCCAGTAAGAAGTTAGCTCAAGGAATCAATTCTCCAAACAGCTGTGTTATGTTTCTATGGCAATCTGTTCTGAGAATTTACAGTGTGTATCAAGCAGAAGCCATTTCCGTCGCGTTTGCTTATGTCTGATTGGCTGATGCCTGGTAACGAATTCTTGCGTTCAAGTATCTACCAATCAGAGATATTATTACATCGATTATACTGAAGACTCTCAGGAGAAGGACGCTATTAGTGTGCAAGTTTTTGGGCTGAATTGTCAAATAATTCTCTTTCGGGATGGGGTTCTTTTTCGTATTAGGTTACTATAGAATTTCGACGTCAAGAGAGTTGTGGACTCCAAACGGTCTGCAAAAAGAAATATTGATTCACTCTATGGTTTAAGTTGGTTAAAGTGTTGCTTTAAAAACGAGTGACACGTGGAAGTCTTTGAGTTTTGAAGTGTCAGTTACAAAGAACAAGTACATTAAACGGCAAAACCCATTTCAGACTGCCAATATTTTCAGTTGTCTAGAAGCCACGATGCAAACCTTGGAACTCTACAGTGACGTAAAACGAAAAAGAGCCCCATCACATGTAATTACACCTAGCCCTTTTGTCTTTAAATAGAGATCATTAGTAATCATTGTGGCTGGAATACTGCTACTTTGACTTCTTTGCTCTTCTGTGCATTAAAAAACGTGTTGGAATTCTGTCTATCAGCAAATGGCTTTCACTTGAACTTTTTGAGTAACCTTACCTCGTCAAAACAATCGAAAATCTCTTTGTTTTTCTTTGTTTGTTTTTTTTTAGTCACTTGGGAACGTGCAGTAACCATGACCATGTCAAACAGTGCAGAATGATGAAACAAAAACCACAAAAAGTGTAAAAATGTAGATAATTAATTACAAACTTACTTACAATGAAACCGAATACCAAATCATAGAATGTTTCTTTGATACACAGGAATTTGCGAGTTACGCCTAGCTAAAAAGCTATGCCCTGAAATGTCAAAAATGATACCCTTCTATCTCAAAGCTCTTAAAGAGCAATAAACTGGCATTTTTATTTTTGTAAACTGAGCGTAAATGAAACATGTTACAGTGATGAGGGTTTTACCGTTTCAATTACACGACTCATGGCCTCATCATGCGTATTTTAGCTGCATGGACTTTGTGAATTGAAGTTAGCCAGTTTCATCGTTCACCACCTTTAGGGCGTTTACAAAAACGCCTTTAGTGCGGTAATCTGGTATTTGACGATGAGAGATCGAGTGCATTCTCGGATAGTTTACAAAAATAACAAATAAATAAAGACGTTTTCAGATTTAAAGTCCCCTCTAGCGGCTCGTTCTGGAATTGTTTGATTTAATTAGGCAAAACTAAGCTCCAAATGTTTCCTAACCCTTATACATGAGATATATGTACACTGATAAACAGATATAAACGAGACGCAAGGATGTGAAACTACGTGCTTGAAACTACGAGCTCTCATCATTTCAGGGTTTACCTAATTTGTCTAATTTTTCGAACTGTAGTGTATTTTTCCAGCAAGCAGGAAAAATAATGTATTTGCGTCACGTTTGTTGACTTTCTGACGTGTTTCATTGTCCTATAGGAACTCGAATTTCCGAATGTCTCTCTATTTTTACCCATGAAATATGTCTTCAGTGATTTTTTTTTCACTCGAAAAAAGTTAAAATTTTATGTTGGTGAAAATGCCTTTTAAAATGATGAATATGAAGTAAAAAAAGGGGCCTTTAAAAGATAAAAAGATAGATTTATATACGATTTATGATCAGGAAAAAAAACCTTTGTGACACTGAAAATATAAAGTGCGCACTGAAGCGAGAAACTTTTTGTGAAGTTTGAATAGATTGGAACGAGGAAAGTTTGACTGTTTTGCATTTGGGTCCGTTAAAACACTTTTACTTCAATTAATTAAGATTCCTCTGAGTTGTTTCTGATATCTGGTTTCCTAAAGCTCATATTCTCTACTTATAGAGATTTTGTAACTTTACCAATCATTTTGATTCGAAGCGACCATGAGAAAAGAAAAGAAATAAACAAAGTGACACGAAATAGTAACGCAATGAAAGAAAATAAGATGTTGTTATTAAGTGCACGTACCTCAATATTGCAGTAAGTTTCATCTATTTCCACTGGAACGAGAGGAAGTATTTGACTTGTTAACTTGTTCGCAGGAAGTTCCTTTAGTGAGTATTCAACTTCCCCAATTATTGTATTGGCGCCATCATTGAAGAGCTGAAAGCGTAACGTACTTTCATGAAGTTTTGCTGAGGTTATCCCGTGCGCTTCCAATTTTTCATTGAATTGCGGATCATTTGAATTCTTCACCATTCGAGTTTTCTGCTCCCAAATTTGATTCTTACTAAAACTCAACGATGCAATTACTAAGACATCGGGTGGGACATTGTCCTCGGAACTCGCGATTTTTATCCCGCGGATAACGTAAATCTGCAACAAACGAAACGATTGATCGTAGTAAAGGGAAAACTCCAATTTTCCCAAATTGCTGTCGGGAAATTTCTTGTAAACCGCGACCTTTCTATGCTGAGGGAGTGAGAGATTTTCTTTCTGGGGCAGTTGCTTTTTCGTCGGCGAAATTTTACGGGGAGGTTTTAGGGATCGTGGAGTGAGCGGCGGACTGAGAGGACCTGTGTTGATAGCGTTCAGTTGAATTCCCGTCCCGCGATCTTCCGCTTTGCCTTTTACATTGACGCTGTGAACTGTCGCCGACAGAAGTGAGTGTCCATTTCGATAGTCATCCTTTGAAATACTTCCCGATCTCTCACTCCTTATCGGTTGCTGGAGTTGTACGGGAACAGACTGTGGAATATAGAACGGTGGAATGTCCTGTTTGATAACTGCTCGAGACCCATAAGCCGGATCAGAAGTCAGCTTTTTATATTTATACTCGTTGTTCACAGAACGGTTGCGAATAAACTGTACCATGAAGTAGATAATTACGACGACAAATCCAGCGACCAGCCCCAAACCAACCGCCAAAACAACTTAAAAAAACAAAACGAAAACATAAGGATTAAAGTGCTGTTACAGCGGACTGTAAATATTGTCAACTGACGAGTAAAACAATACAAAAAGGACTGAAACACTTACCTTGGTTGACCATTTAGGAAACTTGACGGTTTGTCATCGGCCGATTATCAAAACAGAACCAAAAACCTTTTACATTCTTCTGCATGGTTAAAAGAAACAGAAAGATTTTACGATTTGGGCGAAGATAGGTGTCGAAAGTGCGAGGTCACATTTTCGTTGGATATTAGCACGCTCGTATGGCAAAGTGGTAGAGTCAAAAATAAATTATGTTCCCGTTTTTACGTGTTCTGTGGACAGACTGGCTTCCGGTTCACTTCAGTAACCAATCAGGTCTCTTAAAAAACGATTAAATTTGTCACGCTTAAAGCCACCGGAAGTGACTTTGACCGTCTGAAAACGTACCGCGTTCCAATCAGTTTGAACAAAGCCTTTAGTACATTCCTTATAAAGAAAACGAAAGGGAGAAGGTTAGTGGCTTTAAGTATTGAGAATGAGTTTTTAACCTCAATTAACTTTGCCAATCTTCTATAACGAATTACGAACTCTGATTTCGTTTGTTACGGAGGGATCGCGTGACCACCCACACAACGGCGGCTTCACGGGAAAAGAATATCAACTCATATTTCATAAGTAGACGTATATTTAATATTCAATTATTCAGGCGGGAAGTAATGTCAAATTAAAAGTCGACAGCTGCGGGATAAAGCGACAGTTCAATTTTCAAACCCATTGCATAACTGATTGGGGTCGTAGAATTTTGGTCCAGTTTGTTCACGAATCAATATTTTCGCCGTGAGATAAAGAGCTCTACACGTATAAATTGATAGGCTAGAAATGCTTTAAAAGTCAGAGGTCGAAATAACAGGCAATAAATTAAAAAGGTTAATGCGAAAAAATTAGCCCGTCAATCTTCGAGCGGAAGTCATGCTTTGTCCAACAGAGGAGAAACATTTCAATGAAAGTATCCCGGATAAATTTGCACATTCTTAGAGTTTTCTGGTAAATGTAAGCTTTCCTATGCGTTTTTTTTCCGCATAACAGGATGTGAAATTCAGCTCGCACATGATTGACAAGGTCTCTACAATGTAGGGGAGGCGCGGTGGCCTCATGGTTAGTGCGCTCGTCTCCGGATCGAGCGGTCTGGGTTCGAGCCCTGGCCGGGGACATTGTGTTGTGTTCTTGGGCAAGACACTTTACTCTCACAGTGCCTCTCTCCACCCAGGTGTATAAATGGGTACCGGCGAACTTAATGCTGGGGGTAACCCTGCGATGGACTAGCATCCCATCCAGGGGGGAGTAGAAATACTCCTAGTCGCTTCATGCTACAGAAACCGGGATAAGCTCGGCCTGATGGGCCACTTGGCTCGCATGCAGACTTTCCCTACAATGTAGCTGCTAGCGTTTGTGGCTTATTTTTTAATTTCATGGGTAGTAAGCGACGGACTGTTGGTCTCATAGGGGCATTAGGGAAACTGTGATAAAAATAGAAGAGAGTTGTAATACCGTTGCTACCCTAAAAAGCTTGTGATTATTAGTCTTACTAAAGACTTTTTTATAATGTTTTTTTTAACTCTTTGTCTTCTGTATGTAGTGATACCAAATCAAATCATATTTTATGTTGGAGGTCACCACAATCACTGCACTGATACTTCACGAAAGTTTTTGGAACAATCTTGTGGCTTATGTAAATGAAGAGTTGAAACAATCTAGCCGGTGAGGTCACACCAAAAGTGTCCTTACCGTATTCTGGTTTAAGAGTGTAGTGTAAACAAAGAGAGAAACTGGCTTTGACTTCTTTCGAGACGGGAATTTCTCAGTAATTTGTGCAGAATATTATAACCCGTTCGTAAACAAATTTCGGAAGAAGTGACACAATGACACTGGGATTGAAAACGTTAGTTTTGACCACTAAAAAGCCACGATAAAAATTTCAATTCTCGAGGACTGGCACTCAGGCTCATTACAAATTATTGAATAATTTATGACGATGTTTCCATCTCTGCCCACGTCTTTTCGTTACCGCAATAATGATTGTATCTGGAAGATTAAAAACGGGATTATAATTCCATAAAATCAAACAAGACAACTCGTTGCAATTACTTTTGTTTTATTTGACTTTTATTTGCTGTCAGCTAATTAACAAAACCCAAATTGTGAGCCACAATATATAACAATATATGCAAGTTAGAAAGATACAAATATTTCTTTGCAAAGGATTGTACCCGTGTATTGTGGAAAACAAAGTTTTCAAGAAATGTTAAGGCAAAATTCTCACTTTTTAACAGCAGATAGTTGGATGATGAAATGCGTGACAAAACTACAACATAGAAGTTTCGCTTGACTAAACCAGGTGAAGATCTAAATAATATTTACACAGCAAATTCTTATTCAGATATTATAAAAACCCCTTGAAAGAATGTAACACATGAAATAAAGAGAAACTTTGTCCAAATTGTAACTGTTACATTGCTAACATTAAATTTTTAAGTCTTGTTCCGTAAATAAATACAACGTTGAGATTATTTCAACGACTTTGATTTGCCTCGCACGCATTTTAAATTGCTAATGAGCTATGAAATTTAAAGGAATTTTTTCCTGTTTGCCTTATGTGTGTTTATTTAGCATATTGGCCTTGTTCTGAAAACTCCACTCTGTTGCGGAATTAGGACAGAGTTGTTATTAAACATTTTTAGAAGGAAAGTGGGTTCACCCTTTTGATAATTTTCTCCAGCCTGTTCGCTCTTAGTTCAGATAACGGCATGAAAACTTCTCCAATCACATAAACATTGTCTTGTACATGATCAAAATCCAACACCACAAAGTGCACGGTACATTCTCGCAGCTTATTGTGAACAAAACCAGGCACAATAAAGGTTTCGTTGAAAGCGGGGCTTGTTGTTCGAGAAATTTTCCTCGTCCACTGCCAGGACAACATCTCGGGCAAGATGCGCATTTTCACACTGCAGTTTGGCGGGCGGAGGAAACTCTCGTCTGGTGTAGAAATCCCAACAACTTGAATTACAGTGATGTGTAGTTCACGACTTGCCGTGTCGTAAAAACACGAGAACTCAAGCCGACATTCCTCCTCGCCGGTCGAACTTTTCTTTCGAAAGAATTCCTCTGGGTTTGGGTGAACTAATCCATCTGATTTTAAGGTAGTAGGCAAACTCATTCGCTTTGTTAGCTTGGGTTTGTGGCCACCGGTCATGGCCTCGCTCTCAAGACTTTGCGGCCTTTCGCTCCCGTCTTGGACATCCTCGCCGTCTTCGTCGATTGTGGTAATAGCGCCAGTTTGATACGGCCTGGTTATTCGAATTCTCTGTTGTTCACCATCATCTAGCTCGGTAATTTCAGGGTATGATTCCGCCGAGGACTTGGCCAACGTGTACACATTTGGCTGTACTTGAACTGGTCGTGTTTGCGCGACGAGAAAAGCACCTTCAGGACTACTCGCCGAGTAATAATCAATTTTCGCGCGCACATCGCGCGACTGTGGATTGTATGTCTTGGATCGTCTGGCGTAAACGAAATATCCAACACACACCACTATTGCGCCGGCCAGAAAACCAAGCACTGAGCCAAGAATCACGCCAAGAACACTCGAGTCCTGAAAACACAATGACGAATAGTGATTAGTTTAAAACTTTGAACAAGAGTAACTCAAGACTTTAAAAAACGCGAAAGTTTAAAAAGCCATTGTTTTAGAGTGCCTACCGTCATTTAAACTTTCTAAGTCATGTTTCGTTTTTCGCGCTGAAAAACGTTGATCTGTCGCGGAAGATTGAGCCGCCAAACGGGAACTTGAGAAATGAAGACGTGTCGACAACTCTTCTGACCTGGACTTTTCGCGGGGTCGAGGATTTTGATATGCTGAAGGAGTTTTGAATTTAAATAAAGCTAATTATAAAGCCTTTTGTGTCTGTCTGTCATTCACATCGTACATTCATCCGTGCGTAAAGCTCTGCTTGTTTGCTTCAACAGTGACAGTACAGTGGTTGTTATGCAAAACAAGCCCACTCGATTCGTGACACTTTGCGTCACAGAGCAATGGATATTTCATCCCGGAATAAATCGTATTTCTCTTTACGTAAATTAAACTATCATTCAATCAATGTCAAATTATGTTTTGGTCCCAATCTGTCTTTTCAACACCCTTTCCTTCTGTATTCTCATCATAAAATTTTGATCGAGTTTTAAAAGGTCGATGTCGTGTAAATAAAACTTCACTCCCGCTCATTTTAAAGTTGGTTTGTAATCCTTGAGTTTGCTTTTTCATCGAGTTTCGACGTCTTGCAGTGAATTGCTTTGTTAATTTATTTTCGGGTTTAGAAAACATTCCAAGCGAAATAGCAATTATCGTCGCAAAGCACCTGCCGGTAAAGTGCCTCTTTTAAAGTAAGAAACAGATAATAGGCGGTTATGTCATTGTTGTTGTCGTGGGAATGATGTATTCTTCTAAGCAACAAAGAAATTCAGGCCAAAAGTAAATGAACGAACATTTCTCGCGGGTCAATTGATCAAACGAATACACCTTTCTCGCAGTTCATTCAAAACAACAAACGCATCGCTCAATCTTATTTTTTCCGCGATGGCGTAAAGAGAACGCTCGGTAAAAGCATACAGAAGGCAGTGTTCGTTACTTACGTTCAAAATTTCTGATTTGTAGTAAATAAATTCAAGTTTCAATTTAGCAAACTCAATTAGTCCTGTCTTAATTAATTCCTTATTGAAAGGTATACAACTTTTTGCTGATGTGGTGTGAAAATTCTGTAAGTGCACAATACAAAGAACGTCTACACTAATTCCATTTGACGCAAACTGAAGATATTAAATGAATTCTTTTAAAAGGCACACTAAGTACGTAATATTGTTTGTCATATCAAGTTTTATTACTTTGCTATAAAGGTGAAAATCATGCTTAATTTAACGTACAGCTCGAACGGTTTACTGTTTTTGAAGCCCTTTTAGAGTTTTTCGGGATACGGGTTAATAGGTAAAAAATTAACAGGATACAGGATATTTGGGGGAAATTATTAACGAGAGATCTAGACCAGATAAAACAGGATATCGAGTAGCGAATCCTTAGTTTTTGCTACTTGAACTCATGGTACGGGATATTTAAGTCAAAAATTAACCGAATGTGGGATACTCAGACCACCCCACCCTCACCCCCTAATGGAGCCTCTTTTTCAAAGTTACTCATTCATTATTCAAGTTCAGTAATCCCATCATTCCTTGCGCAATAAGGTACATGAAGCGCGCAAGTCCTTTTAAACTTGTCACGCGACTTGAGCTCATCAAGAGGCACGTCAAGTTGACCAATGACTTTTTCATCTTCTCCGACACAAACAACGACAAATCGAAGGATAGCTCCCTCCAAGTCAACTGGCTTCACCCCTGATATAATAAAATGGTCTTTAAAATCCAGCTTCTCTGAAACATTCAGAGCTCTTGTTCGTCTCCATGTTGTGAATTTAGGAGATAAACAAACTTTTATATAAACCGTACTGTCTGTCGTAACTGTTTCAGTTGTCACACCTTCGAGACCTAGAACAGTGACGTAAAGCAAAGGCGTCCCAGAATCAGCTCCCTTATACAAAACTGAAAATTTAAGACTCCCGACTGAAGTTTCCTTGCCATTCGTAACGTTTTCTTCGTCAATACGATGAATAACATTGTGCTTGGAAGTTTCAGTGTCTTTTCGTTGTTGTTTTCCATTTCGCCGAAGTGCATTTAACAGTGTACACATCATTGTTGTGTCTTTACCCACTTTAAGAATGCGCTCGTCAAACCGTTTGAAGTGTTGCTTTTGTTCATCGCTAAAATCCATCTTTTCTGCACGAGCAATTGTTCCAATTTTACAACCTTTGTCGCGACTAATGAACAAGTTGTTTTTTGGTTCAACAAGGTTTTCCATGTCTTCAGTTTTCCACGTGGTCGTTTGATAGTTCTGTTTCTCTGTGGGGCTCACAGGTGCTTTGGCTGTGTTTTTGGAGCCACGCTTTCGATCAGGGGCTCTGCCGCTTTCAACAGATGTCTCTACACTTATAGCCCTTTTTCTCTCCATCAAAGACTTATCAGTGCTCAAACCTTCGACGTCAGATTCCACTGCAAAACTTAACGTTACACTCGATGTGCCCGCAATACTTTCATCCAGCGATGCGAAACCACTGGCGCCCCTAATTTCGCCCAAAGATGATTGGATACTGTTCATTTCAAGACTGTAGTTAGCATGCAACTGTTTCAGAGGCTGTTCTGCAAAACTGCTAGCACCTCTAGTGTTTAGATCATTGATCTCTTGAGTTTTTGATGAGCGTGAATTTCCAAAGGAGCTCGCTCCACGCTGTTCATTTTCACTGCACTCCGTTATCATAGAGACGCTTTCTTCTTGTGCGCAATCGCCAATTCCTTGATTATTCAATGTGTTGTAAGTGAGTGAAACTTGCGATTCACCAAACACGCTGGCTCCTCTCAATTCTTTTAATTCGGAATGTGTATCTTGCTTTTGAGTAAGCACTTGACTTCTCCTACTCTCAATCCCAGATTCTGGTATCGATGACTCAGCATTTCCCATTTTGTGGCAATGAACCGTGCATGTAGGGCCATGAATACACATTCCACTTGACGCGCGAAGAAGATTCAAAGTACTCTGTCTTCCGCCTTTTGTGATACGTTCTGTTCTTGTTGAATTAAGCTGATGGCTGCCTTTCGCAACTTCAGTACTCTCATCAGTTTCAGTGTCATCTTCAATTACATTCACTGGCGCACTACACTGGTCAGAGGTTATCTCATTCTGACCATACACGCTGCATTGGCCTCCACAAAGGCATAGTGAGCTTGGTGCTCTCACAGTGTCCAAGCAGCTTGCGCGGCCGCCGAGGTGGACTGGATTCTGCGCTGGAGCCAAATCATTGTCTGCAACAAGCTGCAACTTTTTCAACAGCTGTAAACTTTCTTGAAGTGGTGCTCGCATTTTCCTTCGACTAGGCACAAACTCTTTCCTTTGTGTGATTAAGTAATCTCTGCGACGCTTTTCTGTTTTCGCATCTGGGAATTCTAACGTTTGATCGTAAGCTTCCTCGCCCGTTTTGCGGGACTTCTCCACATCATGAAGCCACTTCTCCAAATCCATTCGCCGCAACGGACTTTGATTCATCTCTCGCATGTTCTCTGCAGTCAGCGGACCTGATATTTCTGCTGATGGAGTAGCGAGCCTTAACATATCACCACACGCTTTGCTAACGTCACTTTCGTTCTCCAAGGTCAAATTACCATTTACATTTAGTGCAATATCACCCCAAGTGAGTCGCTCATCGCTAATTCGAGCACCCTTCAGTTTGGTGTTCATTCTCCCACCCTCTGTTCTATGCATGGGACAGCTACAACCCCTTAAACACATGGAGCTAGGCGCTCTCTCCATCTCCAGCACACTTAATCGCCCCCCACCGTACACCCCACGGTCATAAGCATGTACAGACAGGCGGGTGCCGTCATTTAAAGGAGCTCCGCCTCGTAACCCAGGAAACTCTGCTTCAGCAAGGTCGAGAGAATCGTTGTTACTAGCAGGAAATTCTTCTAAGCTATCAATTTCGTAACTGTCTGGTGAGTTTGTACCAATGCCACTAGATGCAGCGCTATTTCGTTGCGTAAAATCATCTTCAACGACAATATCCTTGTTTTGAAGCGTAATAGTAAGCGAGCTTTTCTTGTTTACATCATCTTCATGTTCCGCCTCACTGTCCTTATCTTTATACGACGGATTGTCGTAATCTGAAGTGTATTCTCTTGCCGTCAAATGGATCGGACTTACTCCTCTCTCTGTCACTTCTGGTCGAATAAGATTTACTGCGCAAGTTTGCCCGCGTAATCCAGCCATATTGCCAGCTAATCCGCTGAGCGGTTGGTGCTGCGGTAAATCTTGATATTCTTTCATCACAGCATCAACAACGTCATTATTTTCTTGTTGTAGAACAGACGACGGCTCTGTCGCAATCTTGTCTGGTATGTTATGAAAACGTATTGTCCTTCGTCCATACTGCTGTTCAAATTTTCGTTTGAACCTGTTGTCGGACATTGTTTTAGATTTACTGAAGGATGTTCCGCTTGAAAACAATAATCCACCAAACATGAGCATAAGCACAGCGCCAATGGCAGGAAAAAGAAATGCTGTGACGTCAGTCGAGTTTTCCTGTGCTATGACGTCAGCTTCGTCAGGGGACTGGTCCGAGAGATCTGTAAAAAAAAGTTCGGTGAAATACTTTATTAGAGGAAACATTCAATTTCAAAATAAATCACTCCAATAATCGCATTCCATTTTGTCTTTGTTTTGCCTATATTTAGATGATATTATTAAGTATAGAATAACGTTTTTAATATCATGTTACAAACTACAGCTGATTGAATACAACATAACGGGATTGTACGGAAGCACAATGGACCGAGTTTGAAAATACATGTTTCCTCAAGTCTAATATTTCAACTTTATATTTAAAAGCATTAAAATGGTTCTGTAATAATATTTAAACTCTATGTTTCACAGAGCAGCAGCAATCATGTAACAATTACATATTAGAGGGTTCAAAATAAATATTAGTTCCCGGGTATATTTACCCTGAGCTTAAAATCAATTCATTTCAGGCTATATAATGTTTTAAATATTTTTGATCAGCAATTAGCAATTATCTAAAAGTGTTTTCCTGATCATATTGAAATTTGCTAATTAGATGATAGTTTAAAATAAAAGCCATCTGATTGTTATACCCGAAACATAACTCGGCTGATTGCCACCTGTCACTCCACCTGCCGTATCAGAACGGCACAAAAATTGTCAGGACGAAATCTTTTATTTCGTAAATCAAGTCATTGCAAATTGTTTGAACTACAGCATGAAAGAGGTGAATAAAAATGGTCAAAAGTCACATATAACCGAATGCTTATAGTTGTAAATAAAGCCTAAGAAATCTAAGGTAAACCAATTCAGTTCTGCACGTAATGCCGCCCTTTTGGGAAACCCCATCCCATGCAGGGCGTAGCTGCAAAAGCTCAAATGTACAAAGAAAATAATAGTATTTCTGTTGTTCTGTTTCTAACATGCTTTTCACATTAAACATCTGCAAGCAAATCTGTCGCTTAGCACCATATCTCCAAATTGTTTAGTCTCAGAAAATAGTTACTCGAAAGGTAAACATATGTATTGCTGTAACCGTACAACTCTAGTACTCTGAAGAAAATGTGAAATTTTCCATTGCAGGTTATTCTGTTTTGTAGCAGAAAGCTTGCAGAACCTTTCATGCAAAGCTAAGTTAGAAATGATTAAACTTACATAAAGGAACTTAACTGTCCAACCAAGGTGGAACAAAAGTTCAAGCAGCATTTGCACAAACAAATTCTTTCAGTATGGGATGCAAATTTTACAACGAATATAACGTTGTTCTAGGTCGAACTATGTACCCCTATAGCTTTCATAACATTTTACGAAGTAAAAGATTTAAGCAATACTTACTCAAAGCGTATTGTTTAGTTCCATTTGACAGTATTTCCATAATCCAAAGGGAACACCCCGTTAAAATTTCCGCCGTCCTCCTCCAGCATCTTCCACTTGAACTTCACCCCAGCAGTCACGTGTCGCGCGTGGCGTGAGAAAGGCACTTCAGAGTAGTTATGGCAACAGTGACGTCATAAACTTTGCTTTCATTTCCATCGTTTCCGCGCCAAAGGAGCACCAAAAAGTATCTTGCTCGCTCAGTCTTCTCTGGTACAGAGACGCTTGTCCCCGATTTTGCTAGTAGTGTCTCTTCCGAAGATAATTGAAATTCAAGAGACAGAAATCGTGTGATCTTTCATCACAAGCAAGTGTAAATGAAATAAATAGATCCACCTGTCTCTGTTCAATTGTTTAAGTGGTGATTTGAAGTTTGTTTTTTTTTCGGTAGCACGCTTCATGCGTTTTTAAATATGAGAGCCAAAGAAGATCATGTTTAACACCTCGAGGAAATTGGACCCTAGGCGCAGAGTTTTCCGTACGTTTTATGATAGTGACTAACTTAGACTGTATATTAAGTCTAAAGGCATTTGTATGTGTCTCAGTGCGGTTGCTCTCAACTCTCTCAGCGTGTAATATGTAAAGTCTGTGTTATTAAAGCTTTTTAGGTTAGTTCATGTAGCACCGGTTTCTATTCGCTTTGTAAATCTTGGAAATACCCTCCACATCGTATTGGCGCATTTCAGTGCACTTTTATAACATATTTGTAACATGCTACGTTCCTGCGCTTGAGATGAAAGCGACAGGACCCGCAGATCACTGCCGGTGGCCATGATGACGTCACTTCTTGTGGAAGAGGATCGATTCCTTTGTTTGGACGCCATGATGAAATGGCGGCAATCTCTAGATTCCCCAAGCATGACGCTACCTACTTTTAAGGGTAAGAAACGCTTGATTTAGCAAGCTAAAGCTAATTCTAGAACGCTTGATTTAGTTAGCGATAATTGTTTTGCAGAGAGTTTTGCAGAACCATTGCAGCGGCGACCAATTTAGTTCTAAACAAAGAAATATGGCGTTAAACCATAAAACCAATTTTAATTCTTTACTTTCCTCTCTTGATACGCTGAAAACCAGCTTTTAGGAGATGGTTTGTGATAGTTCCGAAGTCATAAACAGATATTTACTTGAGACTTTGAGTAACAATTCAAATAGACACTAAAGTAATGTATTACTGATCTCTAATCGTTTTGTTGCTTGGCCTTTGTTCGTTTTGTGCGGGAATTATTAATTATACTATATGAAGTGCTGCATTTAAGTTTATAGAGGAAAGTTTCCTTAATTTATGAAGTCGACGCCAATCTTTGACTCTCAACAAACAGTTATTGAAAATACTCTAAGACCTTTTTTTCATACAAGCGTTGTCATAGTTTTGATGGTTGAAGTAAGGAATGAATGCTTTCCAAATGAACTTGAGCCCAAATGCGGCATAGTTCAAAGATGAAATATTAAGCGGAGAAAATAATTTTGTCTCACTGAGCTCTCGAAATCAGCTGTAGCAGTCTCGATTTGAAGCAGTGTAGCAAGTCTGTCTGCCACTGCCAAAACATTTCACTACATACTGACCAATCATAGTGAGTTACTCGATTTTGGCGCCAAAGTGGATTTTATGAAGTTAGCGAATGGTAGATGGCGCTAATAGAAATAACGCTTTAGTGGCAGAAAGAGTTAAGAATAATATTTTGTTATCGAAAGAACGGTTAAAAATACACGTTGAGGAAATATGACTTACGAAGCCATCCTGGCACACACTTAATTTCTATCATTCTTTCCAATACTAGTCGGAGGACATGGGAGGAGAGTGTTTTTAAAGGTCTTCCCAGAAGGTGAAATTAAAAGTTGAGACAGAAATTTGTGTTAGTTCGGGCTGTTTTTTTTCCTTTATATCTGACAGCTTCCGAAGCTAATGTATGTTGTTAACTTGGCAACAGCAATTGAACTCTCCTGCATGCATGCTCAAAGCATTAATTTTAACAATTTACTTTCGAATATATTTTCCAATGAAAAGGGTAGAAAATTTCATTTGACATGTATCTCCTGGTCTGATATGAACATATTTATACAGTTTCACAAGTGTTTGTATTGGCTATCGTGTTATTGTAGCAATGAGTGACCGCATTCCACCTGTGCAAACTGTAAAACAATTGCCTCGGCCGAAAAAACTAACAAAAATAGACACGTTGATCTTTTCATATGCAAATGTAAATGATTATTCACAATGCGACAACGTAAATTTTGTAAAATTGTGAAGCATCCCGCTGAAAATTGGTCTTATGAAAATGCGAGTGAGATTCGATCATGAATTGATAAGAGAGAAGTGAATTTATACGCAAAGGCTAAAATTATATGCGATATACTGGCAATGTGCGAGGCTAAACTGCGTGTTGATCTCGACTGGTCTTGTGTGTACTCCAGAAAATATCATGGCACCTCTTCTGTCGAGCTCACAGCGATATTATAAATCGGCCAGAGCAGAAAACAATAACAGAAAAACACGCGGTAAGATATTTCATTACTGAATTAAGTTAACCGTTTCAATGTCATCTTTTCATCCGTCATTTTAGGTCCTTTGAATTTTCTCTCAGTCGCTTTGATTTTTTTTTTACAAGCCCTCTTCAAATAATTAGTCCGGGAATTGCAAATTCGGTTGCGTCGGTTGGTAAATGTGGGTATAAACTATATTTTGATTTATAATCTCAGTAGGAATGAAATAGCCATTTTATTGTGCGATTATATCGCTTATTTTCGTGTTGAACTGACCGATCACGATATATATAGCAGCTTGCAAAAACCGTAAAAACTTCAAAAACCTCTTTACACTTTGTAAATATGAAATATAATATAGGTTACCGACATTTAAATATTGTTGAGGGAATCCCAATATTCATTGTATATTTAACGCACAAACTTTTCTGCTCTCTCTTTTTTTTTTTAGATTTTGATCCTCGCAGTAAGCCACAATCAGGTAATTTTATGACGCGTTTTGCTTCTAACAACACGGGTTTGTTATGTCTCTTTGGCATCCTGGTTTTGCCAATTCTCATTGGCCTCGCTCTCGGCTACCTGTTTATAATTCTGGGAGTCAGCGCGTACAAGAATTTAACGGGTAAACGTTCACGAGAAAAGGCGGTGAAGGAAGCATCGGAAAAGATTCAAGTTGTTATGGGAGACAAAGTCGTGGATTCGTCCTTCCCTAAAACCGTTTCTTTGAACGTTCAAGAGACGAAGAATCGTAGTTATGGTTGTCCTCCGCCGACAAAATACTACTATCATCGTTTATGTAACTATTCTAACGATGTTGTGAATGGTGATGCAAAAACCTACATTGACGAAAGCTCCCTATCCGGGGAAGAGACAGATAGCAGGTCACGTGAGAAATCTCCAGTGAGTGCCCCGGATGTTGAAGACTCTAACTCTAGTACGCATGCGTCACTTGAGGATAATTTGGATAAGACTGAAGAGGAGGTCGACAGAGAAGAGAAAAGTTTTACACAAGACAAGGATTCTGGCGTTTCTGGGGATGAAAACAGCCCTGCGAAAAGAAAGAAAGCAAATTCTGGCGCTAATAGTCCAGCGACGCCTGAAAAGAAGAGATTAGATTTACCAGAAAGCAATTCAAGGGAGATAAACTTAAATGAAGTTGGCTTCATAGGTGAAGACAGAACACCTTCGCCTGACAATACAGATGGCAAAATTGGAAAGATTCGTTTCGCGCTTCACTACAATGTCGCTAAGACAGAACTGCAAGTGAACATCATAAAAGCGGTCGATCTTCCCATAGCTGACAATAAGGAAGGTATCAACCCTTTGGTGAAGATATCCCTGCTCCCGCAGCAATACTGTTGGCAACGCACCAAGATCATCGAAGGAACACCAGACCCTGTTTTTAACGAGACATTTGTCATCTCAGGTTTCTCAAAAGACAGAATCAAAGAATACGAGCTTAAGTTCAGGGTGGTGAATTTTCACGACAAATTGAAAGACCGTTATGGTGATGACGTCATAGGAGAGATCCTTTTCCCCTTGTCAGAGTTGAAGTTGATGGAAAACAGAGCCTCGTTCTCAATCACCAAATGGCTGTATCTTGCACCTCCGCATCCCTACGGGGTAAGTTGACTAGATCACACTGCAGCAAGGGTCTGAGAATGCAAGGCTCAAAATGTTGAGAAAGGACGGTCGAGGGAAGGGCAGAGGCTTACCTCTCAATGCTTCTCTATCCTTTTGGGTATGCGAACTATTAGGAAGAAACTGTCTTGTGGCCATTTCAGTTACGCTTTGTTTATCAAATTATTGTCAAAACTTATCTTCGTCCGTTTCAATTTAAGTTTTGTTCAATAAAGGGATGATTTATCGGTGACATTCACACTAAGACTGCCAGCCGAAGAAATTCGGCCGTGCAAAAACTGGGGACGAGTCGGTTTCCTTGTGTTCCGTCTTGTTTTACCGTAGTCAGCTTTTTCTGTTAATTGCCTGTTGCCTCTCGTTCGTAGATCTTTACAGAAAAACAGAGATTGCTCTTAAAGTAAGTTAAAACCACTTTGTAAAATACGAAAATTATTGAATTTCGCGCCTGCGACCTTTGACAAACCCGGTAAATTGTCCTTCAGATTCTTTACGTGTTTTTTTTTTTTTTTTCTCAAAATTTTTCGTCGGAAATCATTTCTTAAATTTGATATTAATCTCACAAACTCACATCTTTATTCTCTTAAATTTCAAGATGGAGGCAGACGACCTTGGAGAGCTTTGTGTTTCTTTATGCTTTCGACCAATCAGCGGCCGACTCATTGTAACAGTCACGAAGATTCGCGGCTTACCAAAGGCAACGGCTGACCGCACAGGTAAGTTACTGCGGGCACCTACGAAGGCATTGATTTCAAAAAGCAAAAACAGAATAAAAATAAAAGTAAAACTACATGTAGAATAAGATAACTTATAACTCCCCAGTCAATAAATGGTGAAAAATACAAGTCACATAACGATCGATAACGAATTGCAGACTTTCTCCATTTTACAATCCAGTGTCAATGTTCATAGGAAAAGTTGGTATGGTTGTGCAATAAGTGAGAGCCAACTTAATTTTGAATGCTTTTCCTTCTGCAGACCCTTACGTTAAGCTCGCCCTGTACTGTGATGGCGTCCGCTTATCCAAAGCCAACACACGTGTCAAAAGACGCAGCCTCAATCCGGTGTTCAATGAAAAGTTCAACTTCAATGTGTCCGCTGACCAGATATCTCTTACTACCGTAGTGCTCAAGATTGTCAATCATTCCGAGATCAATGTTGGCGGTGGGGGATTGGGAACGGTTATTCTTGGATTTGATTCGTTTGATTCTGGGCAGGAGCAGTGGAAGTCAATGATTGAATCACCGAGCAGACACATTGAAAAATGGCACAAACTGCACAAAGATCTGTACTGAAAATTCATGTTTGAAAAGGGCAATTCAATTGTTCTTACGAGAATTGTCTTATAACTGATTAGTTAGGCTGTAGTTTTTTTCCTTACGAAAAAGGTGATTAACTTCGACAGGTGTGCCTCTATTTCGCTCGTTTATAGCAATTTAATTCTGTATCAACTGTCGCAAACTGATCAATACCTGCAGCCACAAGTAAGGAGATAAACTGATCACAACTTGTAACCAATGGCAAGCACAGGAAGACGTCTAACTGGTGCAAAAGTGGGAAGTATGGGCCAGGAACAAGCGCAGGCAAACGAAGAAGTGGTGGCACGTAATGGCGGGAAGACTCACAAACTGGTGGCGTACGCTGGAAATATGGAATCCGTGTTAAGCGCGGGAAAAACGCGTTTACAAAGTAACGATTGATTATGGTTGGCTGAAGAGGAATCTTTGTTTTAAGCGGGTACATAACATACTGCAAGCACTGATTTTTCTTTCTTTCTCGTCTCTAAAACATCATTTGAAAACTGCTCTAATGATTCATAGTCTATAGAATATCTCTCAATCGACAGTACTGAGCACGAGCCGATAGAGAACTTTCAGTGTGGAATTGAAAAACCCTCTCAGAGAACTGTAATTATTGATGAGATACGGGGATTTATTGAGAACTGTTTATAACAGTGTAGGACTGGTACCAAGAAGAGGTTGCCAGCAACAAGGACTGATACCAATACAAGGCTTTCAGCTAGGCGTGGCAGCCCAGGATGTTAAAAAAAATTACCAAGCGTCATTCGTCCTTCGCGCTAACAGCAATTATAAGAGTTATTTCTTGATGTGTGATAGCTGTAGATAGGGTAAACGTTTTCAGCGCCATGTCACTTTGTCAGTTGTGCTGAAAATAGGTCACTTAATTTTGTAGAAAGAGTACAAAAGAATGGGACCAAAGATGACTTGCTGGATTATGTGTCTTTAATTCCTGAGAGTCAATTAACTGACATAGATTGTATAAATTGTGGCAAGCAACATACACTTCATTTACATTATATTTGACATTTACTGTATGAGGCACACTCCGGAATTATTTTAAATCGCAGCTTTATTTATGCGGTTAGTTCTACCGTCCACCCTAATCTAGACTACGAGTAGTCCCTCTTTCGCTTAGTCCGTCGAGCGAGACGTAAATAAACCGCGAAAAAAAGTGGCCGCGTGAAATCCTGGGGGTGGGACGCGCGCGAAAGGAGTTCGCAGGGAGTTCGCGCGGCTATTTTTTTCTCACGATTTTCTTTCACGTCACACACGACGAACTAAGTGAAAGAGGGACTACTCGTATTCTACACTAATACGTCACGAAAACGGAGCTTTTTGAAAACGCTCTTCAAACGGGAGAAATTTGAAACCGCCAGCTTTTCGTATTCGTGTAGACGGAAAACATTTTGAAAACGGAGCTTTTCGAAAACGATAGTGTCGCGATAATCATGTGATTTCCCTGTCTAAGTTTTCCTCCAACACAAATCCAAAATGACCGATAATTGCTGGTGTCCGGTGTAGTGTGGACAAAAAACGTGATGCGGGGTGAGGGGGGAAGGAAAGCAGAAAACCTAACAACATCCCTGTCAAAAAAAAATGCGGACCCAAACCTTACCCAAAGTTCTCATTACCGATAGTTTAGTTGAGCCTCAAACATCGATATTATAGGAAAACGGAGACGCTAAAGCACCAATGTTTCCAGAAACAATTATCAGGCAAAGCATGTTTAATTGGGTATTTTAATCCAGACCCTTTGACCAGGAGCATGGATGTCATGTGAAAAGATCCTATTAAAAGAGGTGCGTTGCATGCTTCGCATAACTTAATCTGTTTAATAAGGGAAACTTTACCACAATGAATAAATGGATGAACGAACGAACTAATGAATGAGCTAGCACAGTCCACACTACGGCGGAGAAATTTGAAGACGTAGCTTTATTTCTACGATTAGGCGTGTCGTCAATACCAATCCGTCACGAAAATGGAGCTTTTCAAAAACGCTCTTCAAACTGACGGAATTTTTCAACGTCGACGTTTCGTTTTCGTGTGGATGGAAAACATTTTGAAAACGCAGAGTTTCGAAAATAATGGTGTCACGATAACCATGTGATTCCCCTGACCGAGTTTTTCTCAAACAGAAATCAAAATGACCGGTGATTATGGCGTTTTTAAATTTCTCCGGCGTAGTGTGGACGGAAAGCATGTGATGTGTTTTCAGAGTTAAACCTCCGTTTTCAAATTCCTCTGGCGTAGTGTGGGCAGGCCTAATTTATTTGGTGCCAGATATGATTATTCACTGTAGCTGAAAGCTAATCAAGTTAAGTAAAACAGGCAATATTTACGCACATGACAGGGTGGGGATTGTTGCCTTCAAGGCTAATTTACCAAGACATTTGTTTCGGAATCAATTCTTCTTAATATTTTGTATCCCTAGAAGCAGCTGCAGGGTGAATGTACTCTTGATTATTCTTCTCAAAATGTTAATTCTCCTAACCAACTGTTATACTTTCTTTGTTAATGTCAGTTAGGAGAATTTGTTACAAAACAAAACAATTTGCTTTAATTAATATTCGCAAAGGCGACTTGCGACAATTTATTTAGTTTATAAAGAGAATTATATGTTGAATTGAAGTTGTTACCTGCGGAATGTAAGGTAACTGCTGGCATGGAAATTGTCGACTTTTCTCTCATTTGTCCGTGGTGAGAATTTTGTCTACTTCAATGCCTTGTTTCGGCTCTTCACCTGTTTGCGAGAGAAATATATTTTTCTTTATTACTCTCATGAGAGACTTAAAAGCCCTTTGGTGCTAAGATTGCTTGAGAATGTTTTAGAGCAAGGAGCCCAGAAGTGTGAACATTTTTTTTACATGATTAATTCACATTCTTTAATGTATTAAGACTATCCAATCAGAGGCCGAAGATGGCTTTTCTTGGTTTCTGATTGGATAGTACGAGAATGTGAATAAATTAATAGCGGTCACACTTTTAGCCTCCTTGCTGAAAAGGGCCTTTTACACTCTTCAGCGCATGGTGGTGATTTGATTTTTGGACTGATAGTCTATTTTTCAATGTTAGCTTTGTTGAGGAAAACCCTTTTCTGTCGATCTTGTGGGTAGTGCGAAAGTTACTGTAACCATGGTCACAATGTTTAAGAATTTAGTGGCGCGGTGGCCCATTTGAGTTGGACTACAGGTTTGGGCCATTGTGTCGTGTTCTTGGGCAAGACACTTTACTCTCACAGTGCTCCGCCGACTCGACCCAAGTATTTAAGTGGGTACCGGTAGATTTAATGCGGGGAGCGGGGAAGGTCACCCTATGATAGACTGCCACTCTATCCAGAGGGAAGGGGTAGAAATGCTCCTAGTCACCTAATGATGCGGAACCGGCAATGCCCTGACGCAGATGTTTTTATTCAAGAGGTTATTTGTCTTTTGTGGGTTTTCACAAGATATGTTGTATATTTTGTTCGAAATTTGATGTCTTCAGGAAGAGGGGGATGGGTGTTATACAAAGCAACTCGTTTACATAGGGCCATGATCAAAGGCGGGACAACGAAGTTTCCAAAGATTATTGGAAAGCCGCAAGAAAGATAAACTCCAGTTAATCCCAGGCGGTGCGGGGCACTTGAACTATTTCGATTGGTTACCCAAGCTTCCAGTTTCAATCTAAGTGTATTATCGTGTCGTAAATGCCAGGAAAAAAAAAACAAGATTTCCGTAAATAAATGTCCACGTGCAATTGCGCTGGAAAACGGCATCTCGTAGATAAAACGCCGCGACAGGAAACTCAAAAATGGGACAGGGAGATGGTCTTTATTTTCACTTCTTTTATTAGGACTATATTCTGATTTTATTTGTTTTGATGTGGTTAAGATTTAAAATCCTTAAGATGCCGCACAAATTAAGAAATTTTCTCAGTTACTAAAGCGCTTGTTCATAATTCGAGGTAATGCCCAGGACATGGAAGATCGAAACGCAGATTCTGAGAGAAATGAAAGTTTGAAACTTTTAGCCATTTTGTCATCACAGTTTTCAAAACCTAACCCTTAGAAAATTCAGTGCTTGAATCTTTCATTGTCTCTTCTCTATTCCAAAGATTGTTCTGCTGAATTGAGTAGTTCGTATTTCGCCTACCGTATGTTTATTTCTTTCCTGTTTAAAACAATCTTGTAGCTTGGTAAACAAATTGCACCCTCGAACTCTAGAAATTTTCCTCTCCCTAATTTTCGTGGCTAATTTTAGACCCTTCCCGCTGTAAACGTAGTCTAAAAGAGGAAATGCGCGGCTCAATCTTCACAAACTATTCTTTGTTTTCCGGCCTACCGATAAGGTAAAAATAGTTCCATTGACGTGAATGAAATAGTATTTACGTATTTCATGATAAAAGGTTTTGTACTGTAACACCCGCTGTCAAGTGTTCTTAATCAAAAGAAAAGATTTATAATTCAAACTTCCGTTTCGTGAAAATCTTATTGGATTTAGACGAACCGTAATGGTTTTATAAGCGTTTCACATTAACAATGATTTCCTTGCACTCATTTACTCAGTTTTAAGAGAGCAAGCATTTCTTCTTCAAAATCTCAAAATTGCAGGGTGGCATTGAAAGAAAACCTTACACAAATGCGCTCGCACGCAATAAATGGGTGTTGTAAGGTGTTTCTCAATCAACTTGTTTTGATAAGAATATGTCAATATTTTAAAAACAAGAAAGCACGCCGGACCGATCAGTGATGATCTTTCCTGATATAAACTTACACACCCTTCAAAATGAAAATGTTATCTTTCTAGAAATAGAAATAATTGATTTATTGACTGGTATATACAGACTCCCGTATGAGTAGATTGTCTTTGTACGAATCTTGTTTGCTGTTGATCCCTTTTGAAACAAAGAGAAACAATTGTAGCCGACTTTATTTTCATCTGGTAAACCACGCCAGTGTGGAAAGCGAAAATACCACCAACCGAAAACAGCTGAAAATATCTCTGGCATTTTGGGGCGATTGTTTGATAGACCCTTAACACGGGGCGGTGAAATGTACTAAAGGATAGGTTCTTATAAGATTGGGAAGATATCGACGGTATAAAACCTCTAAGATAAAAATAATCGAGGGACAAGCCCTTTATTCACTCGCGAAATACCTCAGCAGGTCGACAAGGTGAGATACCGGTGTACAATCCATGAATAAGCAATTATCTCCGGCAGATGAAGCAAAATTAGGAAGGAAGCGTATGGGAAGGAAGGTATTATAATGCAAACGAATTCATACACTGGGGTCCCAGGTCCGAGGTCTGACATTGATCGAACTAGCAAATTCAATCCTTAATGAAAACAGCTTTTGATCTGAGACACGATGATGTCTGTTCAAAATCGGTGTAAAATATTTAATTTCCAGATTTTTTCTCAAGAGTACTTTACCCCCAAGAGCGCAAATCACAATGAATTAATCGACGGATGTGGAGACATTTGTTTGTGCCCCTGAAAACTGTTACAACCAATGTACCAGATGTCGTTTTCAATTTCAAAAGTTGAAATGAAAAATAGCAAAAAAACAACGGTATTTACTATAGATAAAGTGTAGTGGGAACACCACGTATAACAGTGCCAAACAGGCTGAAAATGAAAATGGAAAATATTGGGCCATTGAATAGGATGTGAAAGTTGAAGATCGTTTTTCTAAGTATGTTCTTGGTGAATCCATTTTAATCTTTGATATGGAGAAAAGACCCCATCTTGAAATTGAGTGGAAGACAGTAAGGTCATTAAGCCACTTGTATAGAGTGGAATGAAAAATGAGAACACAGAAAAATGAAAAAAAGTTTTAGATGACTAGAGTAAGGTTTTTGTTTCAAGATTCCCCATTGTTTAATTTCTCAGTAGTATGTTACAAAGTCAAAATGCCCTACCAAATCCTGTGATCAAAACAACTTCATCTATTCTTTTCCGTTAAAAGATACTCAGCCAGCGGTGAAAGACTAGTTTCTGTATCACTATCCAACGGCTCCTGCTCTGTTTAAATCCAGATTGAGATCGGTTCAGTTACTTTATTTAAAAGAATGTTAACTGTACCTAGCACTGTACTGATAGAAAAATACTGGTTCAACGTAACTTCTTGGGTTCAGATCACTTCAGTTTTGCGAGTATATCGTTGGTTTTGGTCATTTTGTTGGAATCTACATACTCGTTTTGTAGGGACTTGTCTTTCCGCGATGTGAAGTTGTATTTTGTCCCTTTGTTGTGTTCTGTTGCTTTGTTCCGACTTCTAACGCTTTGCTAGGTTTGGCCGCTTTGTTGGGTTCTCTTTCTTTAATGAGAGTGCGTTCCTTTGGGGTGATCCGGATCCGGATCAGTGATCCAAGATCACTCGGATCATGGTACATCAAAGGAACCGCCGAATCCACTCTGGTCACGGATTCATCGGTTCCTTTGATGCACCATGATCCGAATGATCTTGGATCATTGATCCTGATCCAGATCATCCCAAAGGAACGCACCCTGAGTTCAGTCGCTTTGTTGGGTTTTCTCAGCGTTTGTTGGGTTCTGTCGATTTGTTGGGCGGTCTCGGCGCTTTACTACGTTCCTTCGGCGTTTTGTTGGGTTCTCTTTCTTTACTGGGTTCTGTCGCTTTGTTGGGTTCTGTCGATTTGTTGGGTTGTCTCGGCGCTTTACTACGTTCCTTCGGCGCTTTGTTAGGTTCTCTTTCTTTGCTGAGTTCTGTCTCTTTGTCGCAATCCTCAAACCTGACCGAAGAAATGCTTCCTCGCTCCAAACTAGAAATGGTAAACGCAACCGGGGGGAGTTCAATTCTTGAATAAGCTACTTACATCGTGTCTATCGTCCGGTATGTCCGAAATCTGTGACCGAGAAAACAAGAACGTTGAAACTTGTTGTGAAACATAAAATGTCAGTGAGTTATAATGTCTGAAAGATATCCTTTCCCATTCGCTATAATCTTTGAAAAGATGAGTATCACGAACAAAGCAGACTAACAAGAAAAAGACGGAAACAACAAGGGACCAACTGGAGCTATGGTTTAAAATTAGCAAGAATAGTGGAAAAGGTTAAGCGAAAAGTCAGCATTGAAAAGGATCATAAAATTCACAATTTAATTAGTGTCTAGTCAACAGAAACCCTGACACATTTTTGTTAACAATCAATCCTGGAGAACAGAGGCACGGGTTAAAAGGCACAGATGGATTTTATCATACACAACTCCTCCCAGAAAAACTTGAGTTTTCAACACGCTTCTCTCTCATGTCTGTCGGGTAAGATATCAATACGTATTGCACAACAGTTAAATATGGCTTCTTCTGCTTCGAAAAAGTTACTTATAAATCTAAACTGCCATCTAATTGATATACACAACAGAATGCAATTTATATGTTATCACCAAGGAAAGCAAACGTGGGATCAAAACATATTCCTGCAGCTAAAGAAACATCCAACTACCATAAAGTCATCTGCCTAATGAAAGAAGTTATTTTATCTTTCATTACTTCAGATACCACAATCTGGCTGTCTTGAACGGCTGTTCTCACAGCTATACAATTTTGAGCGTTTGTGTCAAGACTTCGGGTGGTTAAAACGAGATTTAAAATGGGCACGTGACAGTGTTTCTTCACAAAGCAACAACTTTTATGCAAATAATATAATAATGGTAATTTTTTCTTCTTTTCTTCATGGCTTATTCACATTGGTTAATCAGTGCCTTTTTCACATATGATTTCAATCGACCTCTCGTTTCCTTTTCATCGCAAGATTCTTGTATTGACAGAGTTCAGAGCTAGTGCCCCATTTTGACGCCAGCCACTCGATCTTTGCGTGGGACATTTTTGCCACTTCATCAATTCGTTTTCTTTTAATCTTTCTAACTGATAAGGCCATTGCTCCAATTTTCTCTCGTAGAAAAATGCTTTTTATAAAAGATTGCGGTTTTGGTCTTGGCTTCTGTCCTGGCAAGCCTCTCGTCGACTCGATTATCTCTTGAAATGTACCTAAGTAGCCCGTGCCTAAGCAGCTTGCTGGTGCTCCATCTAACGACGAGTTCATGTGCATTGAGATGGGTTCCTCAGTTGAGTCTCATTTACAAAGCTATGTATAGCTCTGAGTTTGTGGTTGCGACTTAATGATACATATTGGTTAAAAGGTAAGTGTATGTGGCTTAGAAATGTCTTAGTATTTAGTGTATAGAAACTATACTGGAGCACAATCTTTCCTGCTTGTTGAGGGAGAGATGCAACTGGATACAATGAGCTACAATTAAATGCAAACCAATCACTGAACCACAAACCCATTTAAAACGCCGAACACAACGTGGAAGCCTCACCTTGTGACTGAAGTCTATCTCTTTCGATTCAGTGCTTCAATGCTCCATTTAAGCAAATTTAAGTTTTAAGTGAATTTCCCAATCTTTCATTGCGATTCTATAATATTATCAAAGACCCTATTGTAAGAATACTCGCCCTCAAAGCTAAAGGCCAACCCTTTGTTATTGTTATAGAAAATCTCGCCATTAATATAATTATAAACGAAATGTTGTAAGGATGGTTTGCTAAGTGTGATTGAAACAAGTCACGGTTTTTTTCTTAACTCAACTGATCAAATGCTCAAATTAGAAGAAATTTACGCAGTTGTGAGCCGATGTGAGTTAAAATGCCTGATAAAATCAGGAGATGACTAAAACGTCGTTAGTGGTTGGAACGCAATATTTTAACGTGGTTGCTTTAATAGGCTTTAGGCCCATTCTTGAATATAATCTTCTTTAAAGGTGAAATTCTGACATCGTATGACTTATTCTTTTTGCAGACGATGTTACATGTGTTTACTCTCACAAAGATGTCAAAACTACCTGAATGAGACATTTTGTATACTCGCGATTAGAGCCAAAACGAATTTAAAACGAAAACGAAGAAGTAGAAAAACCGAAGAATTAAGGATAAAAGCAAACAATAAAGAGATTAGGGAAGTTGAATCAACAAGATTTATAGGGATTACTGCAGCAAATCAACGATCAAATTATCAATAAGTGTATAGTTGCGACCATAGTTAATAGAGGAGAATGCTTACGAAGCCAGGCAAACATCAAAGGAGCAAGCAAAGATGCCAAGACTTATGTTGGAAGGTCCACGACCGTGCACAATCTTTTGTTTTGCGTTCATACATTATGCATAAGTTACGTAATCAAAACGTTTCTGTTGGTTAGTTCCTCGGTCAGTAGTAAACAACTATTGTATTTTGTGCACGGTCAAGGCCAAAAAAGAGAACAAAAACGTACAACAAAGAACTTTGTCGAGTTTCATAACCATTCCCCTATATTAAAAATGGTTACGACACACTTTATATCTAAAACACTGAAAAATTCTTGGTTTACCCCGACAGGAACCTTTCTATGCAGTCTAAATGTTGAACAATACTTATCCATGTTACAGTAATAAAAAAATTGATGTACGAAAAGAGATTGTTCACCGATACTCTCCCCTTAAAACCCAGAAAGATCAATGGAAAGCTGTGTTATTCCACCAGAATAATAATGTCTTTGTATTTATAAAAAGATATTATTCCTGAGGCAGGCTGATTCCTGACTTTAAGAAAGCATATGTTTCTAATGGTCGCTAGGTTAATTAATTACATATCAAAATCAGTTATAATTTGTTATTAGACTGTTCGCGTGCCTGTTTGCGCTGGTTTGCCCCGGCTCGCGTCAAAGTCTTTTGAACAAATAATTCATAGAATATAAATTGTCATTTAAGAGTTTGTTTTTGCAATTAGATGAATCGAAATGGAGTTACACAGTTGCCGCAGGGTTGAGGGTGATATCAAGAAACCACAGACTGAATTTTTGCACGAACAATACAAGGTCATACGATCGATATTTAATTTAAACAAATTCACGATGTACTTATGAGGTTTACTTTACTATTAGACGTTTGGTGCATTTTTGAGAAGTTTCTCCATACAACAGACTTAAGACTGTAATATACTTGGCACTATTGAAAAAGCCTAAATGATCATTTACAAGCCTCATATCAACAAGAAGTGAAAAGAGTAAATGAATTAATCTCAAGATTATAGTCACGATGTCTGTAAATTAATCATTTAGACAAGCCTTGTTAATCTTCATCAAATTCCTCTCCTGTAAAAATAAATGTCTATATGGAAACATGACGAACGCTTTCTTAAAGCTGTAATGTGGTGTACAAACCACATATTTGACTGGTATAAAATGCAGCATTCCCCATTAATTCGAGCGATCCATTGAAAATGCAACATAGTGCCCTTTTAATACAATTTGGAACTAAAGAAATAAAGGATTTAAGAGTTATTGACACTTAAACTGGGGGATTGAAGGAAACTTAATATTGTATGATCCACAAATGTTAACCCTTGAGGAAAGACAAGTCTGGGCAACAAGGAGCTTTTTGTACTTTTTCACGCAAAAAGTAAAAAAAACTCATTTTCATGCAACTTGTTTGTTAACACCGTCTGTTTTCTGTCCTCTTAGCTCAATATTCAAAACATTTCAAGCTAACAATATCAAGGGTCCCTTCTTAGTAATCTCTATTCAAATTGCTACATACGGTTTTAACTAATTGACATGCTTTTTTTGCAAATAAACACCCCCGCCCTTCCGATCAAGCCGTCGACGAAATCACGAAATATCCGTTTCGGACAATCGGTATTCCCTTCGCGCGTGCACATGTCAGTTGATATGAGAAATATTCCCCGGATCTGTTCCCCTTGATATGGATCGCTTTGTTGTTTCAATTTTCCGGAAGCGAGACCTCTGCAAGAAACCAAGGTAAGATTTTGAACTAAATGTTTTCGAGACTGAACAACCGATTGATTGCGTAAGAAAAAATTCAGATCTGCCTGCTTCCAAAACATGTCTTGTCAACACATTGCTGCCAAACTGACCACATGGTCACGTAGGCCAAAAATCCTGAACTTTTTATATTTCTGAGATTAAAACACATTATACTATTTGAAGAACAGTTTACTTATATATATTGTAATGAGACTGGCTCGAATTCGATGAATGTTTAAAGGAATTGAAGTAGCAATCTTTTGCATCGGGGTAGATTAATCCCTTAATTTGTTGACTTGTTGCTGTGTAACCTTGCCAATCCTTCTCTATTCATCCCTAAGCAAGTTGGTTTTCAGCCCCGGTTTTTAGCCGAATTTAGTGGGGAGTCGAGATTTTTGTACCAATTCATACAATAGTACTTCACTCGAAAAATCCCGGTTTTAGAGAAGTTCTCTTATTCTGCTTGGAAATTATAAACTTAAATCAAAACAAAGCCTTCCCGAAAGCGGAAACGTAATCTGTTAAAGCAATTTTGGAGTGTCGGAGGCTGCGAATTGAATTTTCTTCGACGTTTTTCAAATATAAAAGACGGACATTTTAATTCACTAGTTATTCAGCGTGTCAGCTCAACGTTTTGACGTTCTTTGACCAAATGATACCCTTTTAAATAGAGTGATAAACTTGTGATCAAGCGAATTGAATTAGCAGGCAGAATTTTGGGGGAAAAACTCATTCCAAGTCAGTTCGGAATAGCATTGAATGCTTACCACCTCACTGATTTTCCAAGACATGCAGCATGACAGAAATGAAATAGGTGTACTCAATTGTACGTACTAATATATCAAGACTTACCAGCTAAATGTAAGGGCAGAGAGATTTGCCTGAAGATTTCAAAGACGTCGAGGGCCACAAACAACGAAACAAAGTTTGTACATGGCCGTTCATAATTTCTCTACAGCTGTTCTCTAACGCTCGCATTAATTCGGCGGTCGCGAATTCTTCAGTTTCAACTCACACCATTTCCAATTGCCAACCTAAATTCAGTTTTGCTAAACATAACAGTCGGTTATAAGCAGAGCTTGATAGTGGGCAATATAGACTTAAACATTCTACTTCTTGGAATAAAATTGTTCTTATACTAGTAGTAGTTCTTCACATTTTTAATCAAGTAATGTTTGTTTCAGTCCACATTATGTGTGACAGTTACGTAATCACATGAAGTCGGTTACTGCCAGGACAAACTTTATTGATAAGGAAGGTTGGTCGACGTAAACACAAGAGTGATTTCAATACTTCTCCCAGAGACTCACTTCAACCAGCAACGAATGGAACTGGCTAACTGCTTATGGCTAGTTTAGTTATATAAATCTGGCCTGCATAAGCCAATTGACCTCTAGGTTAAACATCACTCTAGCTAAAGCTCCATCGAATACAGTTTTGCGCCAGTCATAGCCTTTCGAATTGATCGAGCTTCATCCATCCATTCATTCTGTTAACTCACCACTCGGTTATTTCCTCAGGTGAAGAAAGGAAATCCTCAATCAAGAATCTAGTGCCCGGCGACCAAACCATTTGTCCGTGCATGGATTATTCCTGTCTCCTGACTAACATACAGCGAACTCAACTGAGGAAGTTTGTTTTCAGGCAGGCGAAACCACAAGCCTGGAAGTGGTTCCGAAAGTCCTCCGCTCTAAACAGTGAACTGCAATTCTTCGAGGAGGTGTCTTGAAAACCAAAACCTTTTAAACACGGACACAAAGTTATTGTTGTGGTTAAATTCCTCAGCCTGAATAGCTTTATGAAAAGGCTTTCTATCTTAATAGACTTTACAAACATGACCTCACTTTAACATTTCTCAGAATGAAGACAGAGCGATCGATTTTCTCCGGCAAATCTTGTATTCACGAGAGACTCAGCCGGTTTCAAAGGGTCTAACAATCTTAAAGTAAGGTAAACTTTACGGTTGTTTCGTTAACATTAGGCAGTTTGTAATTAGACTAGTTAGGATTTGGGATCAGAAACAGGGGCCACGATTCACAAGGGCCCTTTAGATTAAGTTGTCTCGTAAGTATTCTTCGACTACAAAAGCTTATTCCTACGAAACAATGCTTAGGATGTATTTTAACTTAGAGGAGAGCTTCGTGAAAACTGGCCCCAAATTTCATAAGTTTAGTAATGACACTGAGTGCATTTGTACTGCAATACAATAAATTGGCCTTTATGTCTTTCAACTTCTGAGAAAGGCGAAGTGCATGTTTCTATGCTTTAGCAAACAAGATCAACGAAATTATTTAAAATTAACTCTCGGTTTTCTACAATAGCATTTGAATGTGTAATTCAATCTTATAAGCACTCAGGTTTCTTGAATAAAACCCAGGAATTTCTTGCCTATTTTTTATTTTGAATGATCGAAGTGAATACATTGGGCACTGCGTATATTAAGCATCATTCTGTTATTGAATTTTGTTCGCTAACTGAATAACTGCGACTACACTCTTACAAGTCTTTAAATTCTAAATCAGAGTTAACTTTGTCCAGTCTTGCTAACAAGCCATGCTGGCTAACCAGATAAATAGTTGCATTTGAGGCACTTTGACAAATAGCGAAGATATGAAAGCATGCATGGATCGATCTGGTTTGCTTTCAACTTATGCAGCTATGTTGTCTTCTTAAAATTTCATTTGCTGTTTTAATTAATGATACTGAACTTACATTAATTGTAATTGTTTGCTTCACCTGCTGAAATTGCTATGTTAACGATTAAGACAATGAGAAATTTAAGTTCATAAATTAAGTAACTTTTGATTTCATTTGAATGTCAGGTTGATGGAACAAGCGTTTTCATCACAGGCGACTGCAGATAGAAACTTATCATAAGCGAAAGGAAAGGTGAATCTGTAGCACTTGATTAAATAAATTAATAGACTTAATTTGCCTTACTTACTAGCTAGTCCTGAATCTTTCAGAGGCAGTTTTGAGGGAAAAGGTAGCTTAATGCAGATATCATAACTTTTCAGTTCAATAGTGACCAACAGTGAACAACAGTGAATAGAATCATCTTTTGAAGAGTCCACATATAAATGAAGTCCGGACAAATTGATGAGCTCATTTCTCTAAGTGCAACATTGAAGGAAACAAAATCGCCCTACATGCACTACAGAGGGGCTAGTGAAATTCACGACTGAGTAATTGTACAGTAGAAGAAAAAACAATAAAAACACGAAATTTAAATCAATTTGTGTTTGTTGCTTGTCACAGTTTTTGTTTGCCTGTTTTCTTCAGTGTAGTTTTTATTATCCTTCCTCTTTAAGGGTTTTTTAGCAAAGTGCTTCAGGAAAAACACGTGTAGTTAAATAAAAAATTAAAATATTCTGTTAAAAGCTTTCGTATAAATATTCCTGATAGACTACAGCCTAGCTAACTAGCGGTATCATTTGGTATGTCTAACTACAACTTCTCCGTTCCCATTTAATTTAAAACAATAAGCCTTATACATTAATGGGCTGATGAACAATCATAGAAAATGACACCAATGTAAAAATTCGTAAATTTACAAAATAACAGACTATAGTTTGATTGCAGATTATAAAAATAATTCTTATCAACCCGATGTTTCAGAATTAAGGCTGAGGAATCCTGACAATAGTTTTAATACTAATCGGTTTTTTACCATTGCCGAAGCTAGTTGTTCAACTGAAGCATTTCTGACCGAGCGGCATGGGTAAAGAATTCTTCCGGCGCCAAACATCAAGGGTAATTTTCGATGTGTCTGTTAATCAATTTAAATTCTTTCCTATCTTTGTTCTTTCATAGTGCCCACTTGAAACTTTAAGCTAAATCATACTTCACATCAAATTTCTGTGTATCGTTGATGAAAATATTACATGGTTAGTGAGAAAGGTTCTCAAATTGCAAAATGTGACCAAATTGTTGGCAACACAGAACAAACGGGAAGTTATGAAAAATGTTAGTTTTAATAATATACTAAAGAGATTTCCAAAACCGTGGAAGGTTCTTTGCGTTTCGATTATCATTCGAAATCAGCATAATTTTATCTCGCAATCTTCTTTTAACCTAATACGACATCAAAATAACCTTAAGCTTGGTTTTCTTATCTAGAGCGACCCGATTTTTGGTATCGCATACAAATCCTCGGATTTTTCGAGGTCGCATTGTTTTCAGACCAGAGCTTATAACGTAATTTCAATTCTTTCACTCAAATCAACTTAGAAGTTTGGCCGGCAATCGATTGCAGATTCCGAAAGCCTTTTAGCGATACGACAATTGGAGACTTTGAGGCACCAAATGGGCCAGAATTTAGTCAAAGCTGATTAAATATGGTATCTGTAATCAGTTAAAGACATTGTAAGGAGTATCTATCCTCTTATTGTGGAATTCTCCGCCACAATCTTTTCTGCTATTCCTTGTGAAAAAGCGAGAGCTCTCCTGGATTGTAGAGTCGCAGTTACACTGTCCAAACGCAATTAAACTTTCACTTTCAATTTTGATATACATCCGATAACAAGCGATTAAAGGTGAACGTGTGTTAAATGTATAACAAATGAGGTTACCTTGATTTAGTTGCTCTTGTGCCGCTTCGATTCAGAAAACCACAAACTCTAACATTTCATCTTAGAGTCACGTACCAAGTCTTACTAAAACGCCAATCGAAAAAGCTATTGTTACCCGTTTAAGTGTACTTCAAATAAGCTTGGAACCCCTCGGCGTTTGAATTTAAAGCTTAATTTCTGACAAGGGTGTAACAACAAGGTTTCCTCTTCGCCCCCACGGTACAATTGATAATTCGTTCATCCCCCATGTTGATGGTTTTGAGGGTACGAATAAACAACAAATCATTCACTCAGTTCTTGTGGCGATTACACCACTTCAAAGTAATCTACCCCAGTAGGGATATGACGACAAATGAAAGAAATCTAATGTATATTTGCCTTCAGAAACCGAAACTTACTTCAGTTGTCAGCTGTTAGGACACCTTTCACGCGAGGTCACGCGCGATGGAACCACGAAGCAAAGGTAACGCGTGGATGGCCATAATCTTTTTCAGAGCAACGATGTTACGGGTCACAAGGTAGATTCGGCTTGGTTACAAGTGAAAACATTTACAGGAAAACTCTGCAGTTGCCGGAAACTGCCCAAAACAAAGGAAGCGTCCATTTTCAGGAAGAAAAAGGGCCTGGAATTCGATTTTCAGGAAGTAGAAGTATGCAACATCTTGTCGCATGTGGTAACACAATTATTGGACCGCAGGTCGCGCGCGCGTTCATGTAATTTCACTCGTGCGTCAATAGGCAGTGATAATGGCTCTCTTGGAGGGTATTTACTTAACTTAACTTCAAAAGAAATTATGCGATGGAAGCTGTGCTTGAACGCTAAAAAGCACGCGCTAGTGCAGTCTTGGACCAATTTCACTGCTCCAGTAGACGACAATTAAAGGGATCGGCCTTGATAAAAAAAAAAAGTGTTGAAATTGCTTACTGAGGTGCATGGCTCGTGTCTGGTTTAGAATAAGCTGGTATAACTTTATTGCAAATCCACATTGCAGATTATTTATACAACGCATTCCGCTTTTCCAAACGACGGGATGCAACGAAAATCCATTAGAAGCCGTTTATAAACACAACCCTGCCGCAAAAATACCTAAAAACAATGCGCTAAAATTGGTATGGAAATTGCCAGATTATTTTAAGCAAACTTGTTTAGTTACTCCACGCCTTTTTACAAAGGTATTCGCTCATTTCCTTTGCCAGCTGTCTATAGCACGCGTCAGACTGGGCACTTTTTTCCATAAACGGCTCGTGTTACACTCATTAATTCAAATAAACACGCTACATGAAAACAACTATAAACAATTCTCGAGACACTAACTGGTTTCTGTTGACTTAAACCCGCCTGGGAATCCAAACACGCTTCTTCGAACAATAATGCTAGGTAAAGAACCTTGTGAGAAAAATCCACAAAGCTAAAAAGAATCACTTTTAATCCATTTAAATTCGGACTTGTGATAGCCGATCTGTTATCGCGTCTCGGCTAGCTTTAATCGCCCGCTTAATTGCTAATTTGTTTTTAGATCTAATCTGTTGTTTACTTTGTTAAAGGCTACGTGCATTTCCTGAAATACGTCCTTTTTGTGGATTAAAATAGAAATCAATACACGGAATTACGTACAAATTCCTAGTTTTCAAAGTTTCTGAGTCTCAACAGTCGCATTTAAAGCTAACGACCGCAGTTCAAGAGGACTTTGAACGCGCATGTTATAAAATTAGATAAAATAACAAAGCGAAAAACAACCCTAAACAACTTGAGAACTCTTTTGTTTTTGTAAGGAATGTGCACAGAACGGAGTTGATGTTGAGTTGACAGATAGTTTTAATTTACACCAGATGCCGTAGCATTCCTCATGTGTGCCGCAGTAATCAAAGGCTGACCGACCGCCTTCAAATGATGAGTAGAAAGATATAAATGAGCCGAGCTGACAAGTCAAAGCACACCCCTTTCGACCGCATTACATGATTCTGAGGACTTTCTGGTCTGCTCGAAGACAGCGTACAAAATTTAGCGCCGCAAAAGGTTTGCTGTGAAAACATAGGTTGCACATCAATTTGTGGGTGGTCTGAAGTCTTGCTGGCAGGTTCAAAATAAAAGAGTTTAGAAGCTTTTACGCTGAAGAAGTGCGAGACCTCAGCTCTCGGATCAGTTGCAGTGTTGACTGTTGCAAGGTAGACTGACTCGCACGGGCCTGAGTGGATTTCACTGCTGGAAACGGCTTAGGAAGTAACAAAACCGCTAGATAAGTGCAAGAGGTCTTTGATTGAATTTTTCATGGAGCTGCCGGTCGTGAGAGGTGCTTCAGTCGGGAAGGATCGCGTTGAAGAACAGACAGGAATAGACACAGGAAGCCCGTCGAGTGCTGACACTATGCTGGTTCCGATGAGCGGACACAAGGAAATAACTTCTGATATTCCACTGGTGTACCATACAGGAAACTTTCATCAGCCGTCTATCCAATCCTCGCTCTTTGCAGCCGATATAAAAAGCCCCGAGCCGAAGCGAAACAACATAGCAACTAAACCTACCATGCAGTCAAGAAGCAAGCCTTACCTCTCCGAAGAAGTGAAGCCGCCATTTTCCTACATCGCATTGATAGCAATGGCCATCGACAGCTCTCCATATCGCATGAGAACACTGAATGAAATCTACGAATACATCATGACGCGATTTCCATATTTTCGCAGCAACCAGCAGAAATGGCAGAATTCTATTCGACACAATCTGTCCCTGAACGACTGCTTTATAAAAGTTCCTCGAAGCTATTTTGGCAAACCAGGCAAGGGGAATTACTGGACTTTGCATCCAGCCTCTGGGGACATGTTTGGAAGTGGCAGCTTTTTACGCCGAGCCAAGAGGTTTAAGTGTCGTCCTCCGCAAAAACCGAACGAGCCTGCCTTCGTGCGCAAAGTGAACTCGAATCATCACTTCAGTTTGTTCGTCGAAGGATTTAGCCATCAGTTTTGTAGCTTGCAATTCCCGCCCCACTGTGAATTTAGCGCCTTTCCGCAGAGAATCACTGCAAATGAACCTTGTGTAGCGGCTCCAATTCATCTCCAATTGTCCCCGACACCACAGAGTGTTATTCGTCCAACCGCACGCTATGGGTCTTTGGAGATCCCGCACGTGCATGTTGGTGCATTTCAACCCGTCCCGAAGGCTCGACGAAGCTTCATGATCAGAGAGTTGATCGAGTCGAAGCCACTGGAAAGCGCTGCCGAAGAACCAAAAGATGTGAGATCCGCCTTGTGAGTTTCACCGAGAGACTGTTTATACCACTCAAGAGGGTCATCTTAAGTCTTGTGCAAGCCTCTAGAGAAAGACTTTGAAAAACACCGAACGCGTTTCGCGATCGATCCAGCGAAAGAACATTTGAAGTACATTTCAAAATTGTTGTTCACAAGTCATTACTTCAGGAGAACGTTAGCAATATTTGCTAATCACTCCCCATAAACTGTTTGAAAATTTTATTTAAATCGTTACAAACGCGTATATGGACAATCTGGTAGGCTGTAAATTTTGTTAAGTGTACAGAAATGGGCTCGAAGTGCTAAGAGAATCGATTACGTTAGGTGTTAAAATAATTATCTCCAGTGTTGCATGCATTTTTCTCATCATTAGACCATGCAGAGAAAAAAATATATATATCTGTAGTACTTGAACGATTAGTGGGGATAATGACATGGCTAGGTTTAGCTTTCGGTCTAAATGTTTTTCCAAATTGGAATTCAATAGATGTGAAGTCATTGATTAGGAGAGCAATCATTTAACTCACATTTATTTCGAGCCGGCCGCAAAAAGCAAACAAAATCAGTGTTTGAGGTTACGTTTGCTTTTCGATGGGATTTTTTATACGAATCGGTTTGCGTGAGAATATTATACATGTGTCGATGGCTGAATTACGCTGAGGAATTTTGCCATGTTACAGGTCAAGCGATTTTACATTCTCCGTTAAAATTCTTCATTTAATGATTTACAATTTAGTGTCCCAGTTTCTCCGGACCTCCGAGCTGTTATACTCAGAGCATTGATATAAATCGATACAATTGCAATCGAGGCATAATTTCTGCAACCCAAAACTATCTTGGATATGTCTGCCCCGAAAAAATTTAATTTGCAACTGAGCAGGAAGGAAGTCTGGACATCACAGTTTATTCAAGTTTTTGTTCGCTCACCGCAATCTTCGCGTTATACAAAACGCACCTACCACTTTAACCTCAGGAATTTTTATGACGTTACTCAATCCACCCTCCCTCTTAATGTTAATGGCTTGAAATAATATAATTTAAAAGTTGAGTTCGCCAAGCAAGTCTCCATTAACTTTTGAAACTAAACTAAACCTGCCCTTAGTGAATCTTCGACAACAACAAGTGTAATTACAAATGGAAACATTGCGAATTAATAAAGTTCAACTTTAAATCAAGTAAAGGACTCTTTGCCTTAGAATCTATTTTTAGGACGATCTTGCTTTTCATTTGTCAAAGATGATCTGTGCCCGCGTTGATTGTACGGAAGGGTGTAGCAAGCTAACTAACCATAAACAGGAAGCGAACAAACAGTGTTCTCTCCAGCAATAATTTTTACATGTTTACAAGCAAAATTCCTTAATTCTTGGGCAAAAAAAAAAAACAAAAAAAAAAAAAAACAGTTGCACTTGTAACATCGGAGAGCGCTACATTCCTTGCAAAAATTTGTTTTCATTTCGCATTAATTAAATCAAGAATAACCGCATTTTAAAAGGTTAGATAATCCACTGCAAATCTAGAGCTTGATTAAGCTGGGCGAGTTTATCCCCGTTTTTAATTCTCAGATGTTTGTTAAAGATAAGGAATCGGGATTTCCCTGTACCGGACAGAACAAAACGAGAAACTCCTATTTTTACAGGCGATTAACTAAACTCTGGATTAATATTCCGAAAAAAAGGCCGATGACTGAGGCAATTTCTGGAAGCATTTTTCGGCGGAAAAGCCTTTGTTTAAAACGAGAGGTTAGGAAATTCTTTTCTAGGGTATTAGAAAATCGATGCCTCAAAGTCTCCTTTCCTTTTGTTGATAATGTTCTAATTTCTAATCTTTCTAAAGCTTTCATAACTTTTCCATTGCTTGCTAATCTACTTATAATATTCTGTTTTTATATTGTGAATGCTGCGGGTGAAATGCGCGTATTCACCCCGTATAGCATTCCCTGTTTTTCCACACCCAGTAGAACATGATAACACTTTGAAGATGCAGGTTGCAGTTTTCTTTTATACCTAATTATGGCTCACAGGACTGTAAACCAGATGCACTCACAATTTCACCAATATTACAATTTCATGCTGAGAGATTAAAGTTCTTGTGATACTATTATAAAACACGATTTAACACCAACAGTCATGGTATGTTTTCTTCAAGTCACGTGAAACTTTCAGATGTTGTTGATAAGTCACGAAGGAGAGACTCGGCTTTGGGAGATAAATCGGTTTAAATGTCTGAAAAAACAACGGTATGGAATAAGCCCTTTTTATGCTCGCGACCGCGAGATTTCGATCGAAAGGTTCCACTGAGGTTTTATTTAAGATACTTTAAGTCCTATTGTGTCGGTTCCAGTTTCGCAAAAAAGGCTAATTACTGTTTCCATTCGGATGTCAGTGTTCCAGTCGGACAGTGCTTGTGCTTCAGTTTTATCAGTAACTACCGTCTTAGATACAGCAAGCATTTACAATAAGCGGGAATTTTCATTAATACATGAATGGGTATTAAGACAAAGAACACAGATGCAATGAAATCTACAGTATTGGAAGGTGAATATGCAGGTCTGGCAACGACCGAGGTCGACACGGAAATTATTTTCTGTGCACATTTCATTTCGTGCTAATATGTACAGTACCTCCATGCTGAAATATCATGTTTGAAGTAAAATACAAGGGAAAAAATATACCTTGCTTTGCCGCAAGTGCATATTGAATCGATGTTTCCCCAAGAATGACGTAATAAAAAAGCCTTTTCAAGTTAATATGCCGATACGCTAGCACTGTAATGAGCAGTTAAAAACCGTATTTTCCTAACTTACTTCACACCGGAATATATCGGAACTTTACTCTATTCATAATCAAGAGTGGCTTGCGCTGTTGTTTACTTGTGCAGAATTATATTTAGATCAATTCAAACCACAGGCACTTTTTCCGCTTAGAAATGTGCGTCAGACATTTTTAAGGTTTGAGTCATCGGAAAAAATAGACTTGGCTCTTTATGGGGTCTTATGAGGAAGTCCTGTCGAGTGAAGCATTTTGTCGTTTTAGAAGAGGCATGCAACTTAATTTTACTACATATGTATAAAATTAAAACGAGGACTGCCATATCACCGGTCTTTCTGAGTGTGCTTTAATTCTGTATCATCTCTTTGACTGTCTCCAATCTCTGAATGATTTCATAAATATCCTGGTTCTTGTTCACCTTAAAGCACGCAGGAAAATGGAAGCAATCACTTAAATGGTAAGGACATATTTTACTCTTGAGCTTTCCTTAGCCCATGTTAGAAAACTGTTTGCTTTTTGATTTGCTTTTGGCATTCAACACTAATCTTTCGAATCATGATACTGTATTTTGCTCTGACACCCTGTTTGCTTCCAAACATGTAACAGGGCAAAACCTGATTACAATAAGCGAAGACATGTTTATATCGATATGATATGAGTTAGGTCAGTTAGACTTCAGCATTCTCTCTAAACAACCCACCGGAAGTTAATAAAAAAGGCAGAGTCAGCGACTGGTCGTTTTTTGGGTTTCGCCAGCAAAAGTGACACCCAGTCTGGTTTGATCAAAAAGATACATGTCTGTCAGTCGATATCTGTAAAGAAAATTGTCTCACATGCAGTGATACGAAGAATTTTTACATGGTGGTCAGTTATTCGGGTTTGGTCTGGGCGTGAATAAAAATCTGTCCTTTTGTTTGACTTCATTAAATGTCCTCCTCACCGCAACATTGAATATCAGTTTCCAAAATTGGCATTCTATTGTGAAGGCACCGTTCACCTATCTAAAACAAAGAAAAGATGTCATAAAACCCATGTTACTCGAGCTTTGCAGGGGTTAAAGCAAAATCGCCGTGTGTTAAAGTAAATACATTTCTTTGGTGGAGTTTAATGGTTTACTTTAGATATACTGTTTCCAATTTGTCGAGAAAACAGATTGTTTTCTTATCATTTTTGTCGGTTTGTTTTGACGACAGCAAACAGACGAACAAGTTTTCTTGAAAATTGTTCAAAGAAAACTTTAGAAAACATCTGGTGTTTAACGAGGCAGTTTTGGTTGTTTGTTTAGCTGTTCACTCCAGCAAAGGAAACAAGCTAAACGAATTTTCCATGCAATGGTCTGGCAGAAATGCAACACTGAAAACGTTTGTTTTTATAAAATTAGCTAAAACTGCTTTTGACTGCTCGTTTTACGACAGGCACCATTTTGACCCCATGCAAGATTAATGATTATCACAGATGAGTGGGAATTTGAATTAAGCTGAGTAACAGTGAATCTTTGTAAATATTTAAAGAATTACTTAACTATGAGAATTTTGAAAACATTGAATCACATGAAGAAAATTTAGTTAACAACTGTAAAATTAGATTTTTTTGTTCAATTATTCACCCGATTTGCGTAAGCAAGGTGACCCATTTCAATCTGGTTTTAACAGCGTAATATTTTTACAAACAAAACGAGATGATAAGTTCAAAAGGTCCTTAAACAATGCTGAAACACGGCCTATAATCTAACGCTAAACGTATCAGGTTCAACCCATTTAAGCTCAGAAATATTTTCATCCTAATTCCAAGATATGTTTCTTTGACCATCAGCTTCAGCGCTTCTCCTGATCCCAAATAAAATTGATCTTAAAATAACAAAGAAAATAAGATCTACAATTTTACTCTTCGAGCAATAAGGAAACGCTTACAACGCTATTGATGTCGAGCGTGCTGATATGATAATTATTTCAATCACATCACGAGATATTGCATGAGATAACAGTGTATTTTGCTTTCTTGTTAGTTAGATATGCAGGGTTATCTGAGGTTCAGATCAAAAATATGTGTACATAAATAAACTCATGACTAAGATATATCAAACCTACTTATCAGTCAAATACTAATGCCATAAGTTATGGTAATAGACTGCAACATCGCATATTTTTCGCCCATAGGAACACCAGTCGCAAAATATCACAGTAATATGTTGAATTTAGAACAGACCTACATCTCAGTGATAAGAACTTATCAACTGCTTTAGTTATGAATAATAACAGTGCGATATTTCACTCGCGAATGTTTGCTTCCCGCGCGCAGGTTTGCAATAACGCTTTTTTTTTTTAAAGAAAATGTTACCATTATAGGCTAAGAATACCAGGATTTATGGGGAAAAACACCACACCCAGCTTCTAGAATGTGTTCTTTTCCTCTTCATACCATTTGGCTGTCACTTATAATTTGCTTGCATTTTATTGAGCCTTGTTTTGCATGCTGGTTTTTCCCGCGTGATTAGACTGATACGCGAGTTTCATCGCGTGTCGAGTCTCCTCCCACGCGTGTCTAGTGTAAGTATGTTCCTCATTCGCATTCGACTAAGAGAAAACAACAAGGTTGTCTGTAAAATGGCATTCTAGAGACTTGAGTATAATCAAAGTTATGACTGCCTCCAAACAATGTCATTCCTCTTAGTTTTGGAAAATAGATCGGAATTATTTTCTGACGGAAAAATTTTCTATTGTTTCGAAGTACCAATTCTCAATATGGTGGCCGTGAAAGCTCTCCATGTGTGTTTCTATCAGTAAACGAAGAACTATGAATGGCCATGCCTGTAGCAGTGCCAACAGCGTTGATTTTTACGGTGCTTAACGAATTTTCTACATCGTAAGCAAAATCTTAGTTGCATCTGTAATTTTCCAGGACATGTGATAATTTAATCCATGGAAGACACTTTCGGAAATAGAACTAAAAAAACAACAAACTTGTTATGTACATGTCTGGAGTCATCTTTATAAGATCATATGTACCTCTCATCTGGTTTTCAGTGTTTGTTGTATTATTTTCAGTTCTTGTAGACCTTAACATTGCTTAGTTATTCGCAGAGAATTTGTTATACGATATTTAAAGTCTAACCCATTTAGCCACAGTCTATATTCTCTATCACCAACAGTTCTGACCGACATTTTGAATTTCACGTAAGAAGAAATCTCCCACCGACGATTACCGCCCCTGAGGGACATATCAAGTTTTTGACCTCGCACATTTTATATTTCCATATTACCACGAGCTACAAAATTACCGAGAGATTATGAAATCGTGAAACATCCTGTGAATATTTCACGTATTCAAGTAACTCAGCTTCTGTGATATGCTTTGCCAGAAACACGCCAGTTGCGAGAGTACAGTCGAATTGAAGGGTGTACTCCGTTGCAAGAGTGCAAGGGGTTGAGATTTGGAACCTGTTCATCTCAAATAATATGTTTAAACTTATGGTCTGTCAACAAGGAAGGATTGTTAGCATTTTAACGTCTTATAAAGCCTTATTTGAAAGCGAGACTCAGAGTCCTGTCAATTTTGACTGTTTGTAGAAGGTTTGGCACATTAGCTATTAGGTCCGGTTGTCAAAAAGTTGGTGGATTGAAATACAACAAAATGCATCACCCATAGAGATGGCAAAGGGAAAGGAATAACCCAGGACAAACGCAGGTGTAACCAAGAATTCTGAGACAGATTAACAGGTTAGGTTTTCATTCAAGAAATCCTCAACTTGTTTATCAGAGCCAAGCATAAGGCGTTCATGGACTTCATGTTGTGCGGTCCTTGTTGTCACAGTAAATCCAATCATTTCGATGACGCGGTGTCTCACCACAATTAACAATGGCACTTACAACGACAGACAATCCTTTTCCGTTTGAATAAGGAGACCTACCGCATTCGTTCAACGTGCTCGTTGAAATGCTGAATTAGAAGCTATTAAAATTACCAAAATGCGTCTATGGCGCGAAAAAGAAACAAAAGATATACATTTCGTTGAGCAGAAGGCAAAGTGAAATACTACAACTTATCTTCCTCATGTACGTCACAAATTTCAGAATTCGCGGGTATTTTAGGGTGATAAAGTCACACCTTGGCCTTTCTATCGCTTAAAGCGAACTTAAGTCCCCAGCATGACATGGAGTGTTATTTGGTATGATTAAGTTGAAAATGTCGCATTTTTAAGCTGCATTGGAACGAAGGAAGGTTATAGTGGTCTAGTACTTTTTGGCCCTGTTCCAAACAACTATTATTGAAAGCTGAGTATACTGTTGAAATACGTACCAGAACACACAACGTTAAATTGTTTAGCATTTGAAAGTCAATCGATTCAGCCATTACCGGAATGCAACATAAAAGAACGAATGTTTGACAAGGAAACCTTTTTCAGTAAAGGTGCTGGTTTTATATATTCCGAAAGGGTTTCAAATAATGTATTTTTCTGTAGAAACTAATAAATTTGATTCTCTTTGAACGTCAGATGAACAAGTAGCACAAATTAATAATGCTCAATTCCTTAAGACATGTTCTTGAGTTGTGTTCTCTGAACATCCTGTTTTTTTTTTTTAAACAACCGCGTGTTGTCAATTCAAGGGAGAGATGTTGGGAACAAATTATAATTATACAGTCAAATGGTCACCTCTTTATACTACAACTTAGTAGTGTCACTGAATAGGGCCGAAAAGGTGACGTCATGGCTAAAAAATTTTTAAAAAAAAAAAATTTTTTTTACTTTTGCTTATCTCTTTGGAACCCATTTCGCTTTTTTTTCTATAGATTTCTTTGAATATGATTGCTGTTCCTTGATATTCCTTTTTTTAATCGTAATTTGTCGTTGAATTTCTTTGTTTATCTTCAATTATTTGTAAAGTGCGCGCGCGCCGCCGTTCGAAAGAAGCGCGTGCACTCTTTAACGAAGAATTAACTCAACTGTTACGTCACTGCAAACAATGTCACACTAAAAGACTGCAATTTTTACCAGCAAACAAGACTGCACAACTCTTCCCGGCCTTTCGGTTAATAGCAGATTGTGCGACTTAAAAACGAGGCAAAAATCAGACTTTTGGCTAAATCTGCTACTGTTAGAATTAAGACAATGGTAAGGTCATTGAGCTTCCTTGTAGCAAAATGATTCTCTTTTTACTTGATTGCAGCGTCAAGCTTGGAAATTCGACAAAGGTGTCGACAGGAATCTAGCTGAAAGTGAAAGAAGAAAGCAAAGTAGCAAAGAAGCAAGCTAGAATGCGAAACAAGATTAGCGTGTCTCAATTGTTGGAAACGCGAAACAAAAACATTGGAATCAAAGCGCGAAACACTCATTGCCCACCATTCCAGCTTGTGTAGTATGCCGCTCTTTGAAGTCCAGTTTTCATTCTACAGGGCCTCTTTTCCCTAGAAAGCTCCTGATAATTTTGCCCGGAACGTGTGTTGTATTTCATATAGTTTTTTGTGTAGCTTAAGTTGAGACGCTACACAAAACACTTTTTGAAATACAACTCATTTAAAAGGAGTCGACTTGGTTCTACTTAAACTGCAAATAACACACAAACCGCCTTCCTCTCCAGCATGTGTTGTATTTTTTAAAGCGTTTTGTGTCGCGTCAGTCAATAGAGACTTAACCAAAAAAAAGCTTTTTGAAATACAACTTACCCAAAGAAATTCTGTTGAAGTTCGATCCAACAAGAAAACGTTTCTTGACTTATATTTCCTGAAGCTAACTCGGCTTGCCCGGTAGTTAGTTCATTACATTTATTCTTTAACGTATGTACCGCACTCACAATTGCAAAGTTCTAGTATCAAGGTAGCTCAACCTACATTGGAAGTTACCTACAAGTTCTGAGAAGTTGTCACTTCTAGGGAACTAAGTTCTAATTATATCTATCTCCTAAATTACTTTGAACGGGTATTTGTAACAAAAATTAAGATCGTATTTGGCAAGCTCGCTGGTCAGTCTTTCCCATTTGCCACCATTTCCCGCCATTGCGGCCTAACCAGCAAAGTGCGAAGTGCGTCACAATTGTCACATGAACTGATTGGTCAGTTAGTTTTCACAATGAAGTAAACGATTGTCAACCAAAATGGAGAAATTATCCAAAAGTATTTCCACACTAGTTTTTAGCTATAGGAAAGCTCACCTGCAGGTAACAACAGAGAAGATGGCAGTGGACTCATTTACGCATATGCAAGGACCTGTTGCATGTTTTTGTTTTCTTTTTAATTCATGGTCAGTAAATTTCCGCACCGCCGAAAAATAAAGATATCCTAAAGGCACGTGCGACATTGGCGATTAATTAGGCTTAACTTGCTGCGCATTTCCCGACTGCCTATTTGATTGTTTTCCTCAATAAAAAATTAATTATATTGCGTGGTTTTTGTTGCAAGCCGTGCCACCACTTGTTCTAAAGTTAAATAAGTTTTCCCGATGCAAAAGAACTCTGGAGAATAAGGGCACGTGCAGTGATATGAATCCACGTACCAAGCACAGAAGTGTTGAGCGCGCGAACTCTGGAAATGTCTTGCCGAACGGTTTTTGGCAAATAGTATCGTAGTCTAGGGACAGAGTATAAATCATACCATATGTGCCTCATATGCGATCATAACTGTTAAGCCGTGGTTAGTAGCTTTTAAGGGTGCAGTGTCTACAGCACGGGGTTTAACAATTTGTCCCAAATGGACAACAACATGTTTCACATTACAATGCCTTTGTAAAGAGGTTTCATACCGATTTATGTATTATGTATTGCAATTTAACTTTGGATTTCGGCTTTTCATGACCAATACGTGCAAAGCGGCTATATTCAAATTTGCGGTTTAGTCACTGGACCTTGGACGGCAAGGGTGTAATTTGTGGCAAATTGAGCACGCGAACAAGCGGTTACTTAAATCGCTTATTATCGGATGTACTTGAACAGAAATTATCGTAGTTTTGATTGAATTTGGACAATCTTGCGGCAGGCCAAAACTAATGTAGTTTTCACTGTGCGGTCTTGTGACGGCTTCCTTCCTTTAAAACTAAAAAGCTAAACGGCAGTCATATGCCTGATTTACGTTTTTCATCGGAGAAACATGATACCTCGACATTTCAATGAAGCTTTCATTCATTCCTCTATTCATTCATTCATTCATTCATTCAGTGGTTTGTTCGTTCGTTCGTCTGCTTGTTTATGTATTCATTTTTGTAAAGTTTCTCTTATTAAACAGATAAGTTAGGCGAAATACGCGACGCGGAACTTTTTTTAATAGGATCATTTTACCGACATCCCTGCTCTTGGTCAAAGGGTCTGGATTAAAATACCCGATTAAACACGCTTTGACTAATAATTGTTTCTGGAAACACTGGTGCCTTAACGTCTCCGTTTTTATATGATATTACTGAAAGCTTTAGAAAAATGTTGACGCCTGCTGAAGAGTGAGGCTCGCCTTAATTAACGGTAATGAGAACTTTGGGTAAGGTTTGGGTCTGCATTTTTTGACAGGGCTGTTGCTACAATCCCGGACCAAAGGGTTGGAACAGCAAGCAAAGTTTTCCCCTTCCCCCACTGGCAATGATGATAATCAGGTGAGTTTTTCCCTTTTTGGTGGAAAAAAAACGCGATATTTGCCAACATTGATTAGGGAGAAAGGGGGATACTTGATTCTGCTCAAGTGTTGCAACTACTTTTTTCCGGGATTGTAGGTTTCCTTCAAAGCAAGATTCAATGGTCATAGGTGACGTAAGTGGGTGAATGAGTAATAAAAATTCTCATCGTCTCGTTCCACAACGTGACGAAAATTAGAAATTAAACATTTAAACTGCAATTTATGCCATTTATGGGCTCCCTACTCTGTACTTTCAAAAATATTCGAGAGACATTTGCACAACTCTCTATCTACTTTTCTCAAGGACAATAATCTCCTATATTCATTGCAATCTGCCTTTAGGAAACACCACTCGACTGAGACAGCCTTAATAGACATTGTCGACCGAATGCTGTTAAATCTTGATGACAACCGGATAAATGGCTTAGTTTTCGCCGACTTCCAGAAGGCCTTCGATCTTGTTAACCATGAGATATTGATTGAAAAACTGCGCATTTATGGTCTAGAGGACAACAGCCTGGTCCTTGTGCGTTCATTCCTTCAAAACCGGACGCAGCGCACGGTTATCCGGAGTGCACAATCCTCGCCTCAGGCTTTGACGCATGGAGTACCACAGGGATCCGTACTCTCTCCTCTTCTTTTCCTAGTGCATATAAACGACCTCCCGGAGGCAGTATCGCAGCCCACTACTGTGGACATCTTCGCAGATGACACGACTCTGAGCTCACACTCACCTTACACAAATACCCCTGGACTTTGTTCCAGACTATGTCAAAGTACTGTAGAACTGGAAAAATGGACAGGCAATAACCGGTTTAAGCTGAACATGGCCAAAACAAAATCCATGTTCGTAACCGGTACTAGACTGAGTGCAAAGATGGACCACTGCGACCAGATGGAAATCCGTTCCAGCAAGGGAGATGTATTGGAAACTACTACAAGCTATAAACTACTTGGAGTATATATTGACCCGGACCTTTCTTTTAACGAGCATGTTGAACATTTATGTAAGAAACTTACTAAGCGCATCGGTATCTTGAGATCAATTAGGCATTATTTACCTTTAAATGAGCGTATACTCTTCTACAATGCAACCATAAAGCCCCTTTTTCTGTATGGCGGAGCAGTCTGGAGTATAACATCTAAAGCAAATATCAGACGAGTCTTTCGACTGCAAAAGAGAGCGGCCAGGGTAATATTGGATGTTAAAACAGCAAGGGATGAACGAACTGTTGACTTATTTAACAAGTTGGACTGGTTGCCCTTCTATGAAGAAATCAATGTTAATAAGCTATGCCTTATCTTTAAATGTCTACATGGTCAATGCCCAGAATACATATCTAGTAAGTTGATACGTGTGAGTGACATATCGGTAAGATCCTCGCGTTATAGTCACATCACGCTACGATGCCCTACGAGTAACAGAGCGACAGAAGGATGAAAAACTTTTGCTTCTACATCAACTTCACTATGGAATTCCCTACCTCCTAACATAAGATCCTGTGATAGCATTAATGTTTTTAAAGAGAAATGCGTCAAGCTTATAAAGACGGGGTATGCAAATATTGAACATTTCACAATTTCTTAGTGTCCTCTAACTCTTTGTATCGCATGCACCAACAAGATTTTAGTCCATTTTATTGATGTTAGTAATTTTACCAGTTTTATACTTATTATTATTCATAGTTAGATATTTTTAAAATCATTGTGATTTATATTTTAATTGTTTAAGGGAGGGCCACGAGTTTATCAGTCAATGACTGTAAAGTGTTTTTACCCTCATTAAATAAAGTTACTTACTTACTTACTTACTTACTTACTCACTTACTTACTTACTTACTTACTTACTTACTTACTTACTTACATCAAAGGCATTATTGGATAGTCCTGCCAACGCACGGCTACGCCACTGACTGTGCAATAGGTCGGGATCGATAGACTCTTTTCACAAATGGCTGTCAATTAAAAACTATTTTGTAAGTATTAAAATTAGCCCAACTAACCTCGTTTTTGAGTTGATAATCAAAAGAATTCTTACACTCAAACGAGTTTAGTAGGGCTAATTTAAATGCACAAAAAAGAATTTTAACTTGGCAGCCATTTATGAATAGGTATCGGTATGTCTAACACTAAACAATTATATTTCTCTCTAGAAATTCGTATGGCAAAACTCCCAGTGGTTTTCCACTTATGCTCGCACGTGATCATGGCATGCGCTACCCCACCACATCTCTCTCTGTCGCTGTTCGTCAGTTGTGAGCTACTCGTCAAGCTATGGTTGTTCTCCTCCCTTCCTCCCAAACTGGTAGCTATGTCCTCTCCCCTGCCCCCGTCTACATAATGTTGTCTCGACTACCCTTCTTCAAAATACCAGTGTATCTTTGTTTCTTTGCGTATACCCAGTAGCTGGGGGAAGGGGGGAGGCCGTGCACTAGTGGTGTTCTCCCCCTACAAGTGTAGTCAACTAGGCCATTTCCGAGTTATCTTGTGCCTCTGTTTCAAAACGAGTCTTCGTGCAAAACCTTTCATATGAAAATGAGTTTGATTTGCTTGAAAATGAACCTGTAGGCAACATCATTTTCATATGGATAGTTTCGCACGAAGACTCAGTTTGACACAGAGGCAAAAGACAACTCGGAAATGGCCTATTGCTATTTTGTAGTTGCAAAGGATGGGGTTCAAACTGAAACCAAGAACTGGCCCACATGTCAGGTGCAACTCTATAAACGGAGATTCTCAATAGGGTTAATTGTTAGCCGTGAAACGAGCAAACAATTTAGCAGTAAGTCGTAAAAATTAATTTTAACCCGGTCTTAGCCGTCAAGATCGCTTGTCAAGACTTCAGTTGGGTCTCTTTTCGCGGCTTGCGTGTAAGCTTTAATAGTGTACAATTCTTATGATAATACCTTTTCTCCTTCCGTAATGCTCATAAAACCTTTAAAACAACGACAATTAATTTCTAAGATTTTGGTAAACCATAATTAAGAAAATAAATTAACCGTTAGCCGCAAAAAAACAGGCGTTCAGGCGCAGCGCGAAAAACGGCGAGCGCAAAAATAAGGGGGAAGCGCGACGAAAAAATTCTTTCCCCTATGTTTTGGATCGCCGTGTTTCACGCTGCGCCCCAATTGACTGAACGCCTGGAACTGTTAGCCCTAAAAGCCAAAAACCCATGGAGAGCCTCCTAAAACTAGTGACATGAGGCAGCCCAAGGGGCCTTTGATTCTTTTATTGTGGCGCTTAGCCCGAGCTTCGCGTGAGTAACCCCAAAGACGACCTCATTTATTAATAGGGAGCTTACGAAACCACGACAGTGACCCCGAGGACAACGTCGATTAAAAAATGATTTTATGATTATACTTACGAATCTCACGCTACCCTAAAGTCATTAACTTTGTCTATCACTGTCAAAACTACACGAAATTGGGACACATCGGGGAAACCAAAATTTAAAAACAGTTAGCCGTCATGGTTCACGTTCTCCAGATAACGCAGAATTTGGTTATTTCACGTTGTTGTTTTGCAGTGGACGGCAAAGAAATGTACAAAGATTTATAACGTACAGGCACAGCCATTGTTCTGCTCATTAAGCCTTGTCGTGGCGTGAATGTCGCGCCATTTTGGCTGGCATGCGGTCACGCAACTTTGTTCTGATCAAAAGTTCACGTAGGATACAACTTCGTTTATAACCCACTATGTTTGGAACCTAAAATGTTTGTTTGCATCGAAAGGAGAATTGTAGAGGAAGCGGCACAATACAGCGGAGCAGAGATGACAAGGTACTGACGAATGGAGTTTGATATTGTTCTGTGGTCGTGGTTTACGGTTGACTCGGCCTTATGTTTCGAACGCGGAGACTGCATTCTGGTGATTCTAGAGAGCTAATAAATTCATGGGAGCGTTTATTAAAGAAAATGTCTGTGGAGTAAACGTCCGGTGATGGGGGGGGGGGGGGGGGGGAGGGTACTCCCAGAAAAAATGGGTGGGAATGTGCGGTCCACTTACCAAAACCCTTACCCTATTTATGACCAAAATCTGCGATTTTTGCTACCCTACCTGGCCAAAATTTCGATACCCTATTTATGACCGTTGCGGCTGGCACAGTTACCCTAAACATAAGTTATGAAAGACTTTTGTTGACCGTCTTATTGATGATGATGAAAAAGTAGCTAAAACCGCTTTTGACTGCTCGTTTTACGACAGGCACTATTTTGACCCCATGCAAGATTAATGATTATCACAGATGAGTGGGAATTTGAATTAAGCTGAGTAACAGTGAATCTTTGTAAATATTTAAAGAATTATTTAACTATGAGAATTTTAAAAACATTGAATCATATGAAGAAAATTTAGTTAACAACTGTAAAATTAGATTTTTTTGTTCAATTATTCACCCGATTTGCGTAAGCAAGGTGACCCATTTCAATCTGGTTTTAACAGCGTAATATTTTTACAAACAAAACGAGATGATAAGTTCAAAAGGTCCTTAAACAATGCTGAAATACGGCCTATAATCTAACGCTAAACGTATCAGGTTCAACCCATTTAAGCTCAGAAATATTTTCATCCTAATTCCAAGATATGTTTCTTTGACCATCAGCTTCAGCGCTTCTCCTGATCCCAAATAAAATTGATCTTAAAATAACAAAGAAAATAAGATCTACAATTTTACTCTTCGAGCAATAAGGAAACGCTTACAACGCTATTGATGTCGAGCGTGCTGATATGATAATTATTTCAATCACATCACGAGATATTGCATGAGATAACAGCGTATTTTGCTTTCTTATTAGTTAGATATGCAGGGTTATCTGAGGTTCAGATCAAAAATATGTGTACATAAATAAACTCATGACTAAGATATATCAAACCTACTTATCAGTCAAATACTAATGCCATAAGTTATGGTAATAGACTGCAACATCGCATATTTTTCGCCCATAGGAACACCTGTCGCAAAATATCACAGTAATATGTTGAATTTAGAACAGACCTACATCTCAGTAATAAGAACTTATCAACTGCTTTAGTTATGAATAATAACAGTGCGATATTTCACTCGCGAATGTTTGCTTCCCGCGCGCAGGTTTGCAATAACGCTTTTTTTTTTTAAAGAAAATGTTACCATTATAGGCTAAGAATACCAGGATTTATGGGGAAAAACACCACACCCAGCTTCTAGAATGTGTTCTTTTCCTCTTCATACCATTTGGCTGTCACTTATAATTTGCTTGCATTTTATTGAGCCTTGTTTCGCATGCTGGTTTTTCCCGCGTGATTAGACTGACACGCGAGTTTCATCGCGTGTCGAGTCTCCTCCCACGCGTGTCTAGTGTAAGTATGTTCCTCATTCGCATTCGACTAAGAGAAAACAACAAGGTTGTCTGTAAAATGGCATTCTAGAGACTTGAGTATAATCAAAGTTATGACTGCCTCCAAACAATGTCATTCCTCTTAGTTTTGGAAAATAGATCGGAATTATTTTCTGACGGAAAAATTTTCTATTGTTTCGAAACACCAATTCTCAATATGGTGGCCGTGAAAGCTCTCCATGTGTGTTTCTATCAGTAAACGAAGAACTATGAATGGCCATGCCTGTAGCAGTGCCAACAGCGTTGATTTTTACGGTGCTTAACGAATTTTCTACATCGTAAGCAAAATCTTAGTTGCATCTGTAATTTTCCAGGACATGTGATAATTTAATCCATGTAAGACACTTTCGGAAATAGAACTAAAAATATAACAAACTTGTTATGTACATGTCTGGAGTCATCTTTATAAGATCATATGTACCTCTCATCTGGTTTTCAGTGTTTGTTGCATTATTTTCAGTTCTTGTAGACCTTAACATTGCTTAGTTATTCGCAGAGAATTTGTTATACGATATTTAAAGTCTAACCCATTTAGCCGCAGTCTATATTCTCTATCACCAACAGTTCTGACCGACATTTTGAATTTCACGTAAGAAGAAATCTCCCACCGACGATTACCGCCCCTGAGGGACATATCAAGTTTTTGACCTCGCACATTTTATATTTCCATATTACCACGAGCTACAAAATTACCGAGAGATTATGAAATCGTGAAACATCCTGTGAATATTTCACGTATTCAAGTAACTCAGCTTCTGTGATATGCTTTGCCAGAAACACGCCAGTTGCGAGAGTACAGTCGAATTGAAGGGTGTACTCCGTTGCAAGAGTGCAAGGGGTTGAGATTTGGAACCTGTTCATCTCAAATAATATGTTTAAACTTATGGTCTGTCAACAAGGAAGGATTGTTAGCATTTTAACGTCATATAAAGCCTTATTTGAAAGCGAGACTCAGAGTCCTGTCAATTTTGACTGCTTGTAGAAGGTTTGGCACATTAGCTATTAGGTCCGGTTGTCAAAAAGTTGGTGGATTGAAATACAACAAAATGCACCACCCATAGAGATGGCAAAGGGAAAGGAATAACCCAGGACAAACGCAGGTGTAACCAAGAATTCTGAGACAGATTAACAGGTTAGGTTTTCATTCAAGAAATCCTCAACTTGTTTATCAGAGCCAAGCATAAGGCGTTCATGGGCTTCATGTTGTGCGGTCCTTGTTGTCACAGTAAATCCAATCATTTCGATGACGCGGTGTCTCACCACAATTAACAATGGCACTTACAACGACAGACAATCCTTTTCCGTTTGAATAAGGAGACCTACCGCATTCGTTCAACGTGCTCGTTGAAATGCTGAATTAGAAGCTATTAAAATTACCAAAATGCGTCTATGGCGCGAAAAAGAAACAAAAGATATACATTTCGTTGAGCAGAAGGCAAAGTGAAATACTACAACTTATCTTCCTCATGTACGTCACAAATTTCAGAATTCGCGGGTATTTTAGGGTGATAAAGTCACACCTTGGCCTTTCTATCGCTTAAAGCGAACTTAAGTCCCCAGCATGACATGGAGTGTTATTTGGTATGATTAAGTTGAAAATGTCGCATTTTTAAGCTGCATTGGAACGAAGGAAGGTTATAGTGGTCTAGTACTTTTTGGCCCTGTTCCAAACAACTATTATTGAAAGCTGAGTATACTATTGAAATACGTACCAGAACACACAACGTTAAATTGTTTAGCATTTGAAAGTCAATCGATTCAGCCATTGCCGGAATGCAACATAAAAGAACGAATGTATGACAAGGAAACCTTTTACAGTAAAGGTGCTGGTTTTATATATTCTGAAAGGGTTTCAAATAATGTATTTTTCTGTAGAAACTAATAAATTTGATTCTCTTTGAACGTCAGATGAACAAGTAGCACAAATTAATAATGCTCAATTCCTTAAGACATGTTCTTGAGTTGTGTTCTCTGAACATCCTGGTTTTTTTTTTTAAACAACCGCGTGTTGTCAATTCAAGGGAGAGATGTTGGGAACAAATTATAATTATCCAGTCAAATGGTCACCTCTTTATACTACAACTTAGTAGTGTCACTGAATAGGGCCGAAAAGGTGACGTCATGGCTAAAAAAATTCACAGCTCGAATTACTTTTGCTTATCTCTTTGGAACCCATTTCGCTTTTTTTTCTATAGATTTCTTTGAATATGATTGCTGTTCCTTGATATTCCTTTTTTTAATCGTAATTTGTCGTTGAATTTCTTTGTTTATCTTCAATTATTTGTAAAGTGCGCGCGCGCCGCCGTTCGAAAGAAGCGCGTGCACTCTTTAACGAAGAATTAACTCAACTGTTACGTCACTGCAAACAATGTCACACTAAAAGACTGCAATTTTTACCAGCAAACAAGACTGCACAACTCTTCCCGGCCTTTCGGTTAATAGCAGATTGTGCGACTTAAAAACGAGGCAAAAATCAGATTTTTGGCTAAATCTGCTACTGTTAGAATTAAGACAATGGTAAGGTCATTGAGCTTCCTTGTAGCAAAATGATTCTCTTTTTACTTGATTGCAGCGTCAAGCTTGGAAATTCGACAAAGGTGTCGACAGGAATCTAGCTGAAAGTGAAAGAAGAAAGCAAAGTAGCAAAGAAGCAAGCTAGAATGCGAAACAAGATTAGCGTGTCTCAATTGTTGGAAACGCGAAACAAAAACATTGGAATCAAAGCGCGAAACACTCATTGCCCGCCATTCCAGCTTGTGTAGTATGCCGCTCTTTGAAGTCCAGTTTTCATTCTACAGGGCCTCTTTTCCCTAGAAAGCTCCTGATAATTTTGCCCGGAACGTGTGTTGTATTTCATATAGTTTTTTGTGTAGCTTAAGTTGAGACGCTACACAAAACACTTTTTGAAATACAACTCATTTAAAAGGAGTCGACTTGGTTCTACTTAAACTGCAAATAACACACAAACCGCCTTCCTCTCCAGCATGTGTTGTATTTTTTAAAGCGTTTTGTGTCGCGTCAGTCAATAGAGACTTAACCAAAAAAAAGCTTTTTGAAATACAACTTACCCAAAGAAATTCTGTTGAAGTTCGATCCAACAAGAAAACGTTTCTTGACTTATATTTCCTGAAGCTAACTCGGCTTGCCCGGTAGTTAGTTCATTACATTTATTCTTTAACGTATGTACCGCACTCACAATTGCAAAGTTCTAGTATCAAGGTAGCTCAACCTACATTGGAAGTTACCTACAAGTTCTGAGAAGTTGTCACTTCTAGGGAACTAAGTTCTAATTATATCTATCTCCTAAATTACTTTGAACGGGTATTTGTAATAAAAATTAAGATCGTATTTGGCAAGCTCGCTGGTCAGTCTTTCCCATTTGCCACCATTTCCCGCCATTGCGGCCTAACCAGCAAAGTGCGAAGTACGTCACAATTGTCATATGAACTGATTGGTCAGTTAGTTTTCACAACGAAGTAAACGATTGTCAACCAAAATGGAGAAATTATCCAAAAGTATTTCCACACTAGTTTTTAGCTATAGGAAAGCTCACCTGCAGGTAACAACAGAGAAGATGGCAGTGGACTCATTTACGCATATGCAAGGACCTGTTGCATGTTTTTTTTTCTTTTTAATTCATGGTCAGTAAATTTCCGCACCGCCGAAAAATAAAGATATCCTAAAGGCACGTGCGACATTGGCGATTAATTAGGCTTAACTTGCTGCGCATTTCCCGACTGCCTATTTGATTGTTTTCCTCAATAAAAAAGCCACCACCGAGCCACCACTTGTTCTATAGTTAAATAAGTTTTCCAGATGCAAAAGAACTCTGGAGAATAAGGGCACGTGCAGTGATATGAATCCACGTACCAAGCACAGAAGTGTTGAGCGCGCGAACTCAGGAAATGTTTTGCCGAACTGTTTTTGGCAAGATAGTATCGTAGTCTAGGGACAGAGTATAAATCATACCATATTTGCCTCATATGCAATCATAACAATTAAGCCGTGGTTAGTAGCTTTTAAGGGTGCAGTGTCTACAGCACGGGGTTTAACAATTTGTCCCAAATGGACAACAACATGTTTCACATTACAATGCCTTTGTAAAGAGGTTTCATACCGATTTATGTATTATGTATTGCAATTTAACTTTGGATTTCGGCTTTTCATGACCAATACGTGCAAAGCGGCTATATTCAAATTTGCGGTTTAGTCACTGGACCTTGGACGGCAAGGGTGTAATTTGTGGCAAATTGAGCACGCGAACAAGCGGTTACTTAAATCGCTTATTATCGGATGTACTTGAACAGAAATTATTGTAGTTTTGATTGAATTTGGACAATCTTGCGGCAGGCCAAAACTAATGTAGTTTTCACTGTGCGGTCTTGTGACGGCTTCCTTCCTTTAAAACTAAAAAGCTAAACAGCAGTCATATGCCTGATTTACGTTTTTCATCGGAGAAACATGATACCTCGACATTTCAATGAAGCTTTCATTCATTCCTCTATTCATTCATTCATTCATTCATTCATTCATTCATTCATTCAGTGGTTTGTTCGTTCGTTCGTCTGCTTGTTTATGTATTCATTTTTGTAAAGTTTCTCTTATTAAACAGATAAGTTAGGCGAAACACGCGACGCGGAACTTTTTTTAATAGGATCATTTTACCGACATCCCTGCTCTTGGTCAAAGGGTCTGGATTAAAATACCCGATTAAACACGCTTTGACTAATAATTGTTTCTGGAAACACTGGTGCCTTAACGTCTCCGTTTTTATATGATATTACTGAAAGCTTTAGAAAAATGTTGACGCCTGCTGAAGAGTGAGGCTCGCCTTAATTAACGGTAATGAGAACTTTGGGTAAGGTTTGGGTCTGCATTTTTTGACAGGGCTGTTGCTACAATCCCGGACCAAAGGGTTGGAACAGCAAGCAAAGTTTTCCCCTTCCCCCACTGGCAATGATGATAATCAGGTGAGTTTTTCCGTTTTTGGTGCAAAAAAACGCGATATTTGCCAACATTGATTAGGGAGGATGGGGAATACTTGATCCTGCTCAAGTGTTGCAACTACTTTTGTCCGGAATTGTAGGTTTCCATCAAAGCAAGATTCAATGGGCATAAGTGACGTAAGTGGGTGAATGAGTACTAAAAATTCTCATCGTCTCGTTCCACAACGTGACGAAAATTAGAAATTAAACATTTAAACTGCAATTTATACCATTTATGGGCTCCCTACTCTGTACTTTCAAAAATATTCGAGAGACATTTGCACAACTCTCTATCTACTTTTCTCAAGGACAATAATCTCCTATATTCATTGCAATCTGCCTTTAGGAAACACCACTCGACTGAGACAGCCTTAATAGACATTGTCGACCGAATGCTGTTAAATCTTGATGACAACCGGATAAATGGCTTAGTTTTCGCCGACTTCCAGAAGGCCTTCGATCTTGTTAACCATGAGATATTGATTGAAAAACTGCGCATTTATGTTCTAGAGGAAAACAGCCTGGTCCTTGTGCGTTCATTCCTTCAAAACCGGACGCAGCGCACGGTTATCCGGAGTGCACAATCCTCGCCCCAGGCTTTGACGCATGGAGTACCACAGGGATCCGTACTCTCTCCTCTTCTTTTCCTAGTGCATATAAACGACCTCCTGGAGGCAGTATCGCAGCCCACTACTGTGGACATCTTCGCAGATGACACGACTCTGAGCTCACACTCACCTTACACAAATACCCCTGGACTTTGTTCCAGACTATGTCAAAGTACTGTAGAACTGGAAAAATGGACAGGCAATAACCGGTTTAAGCTGAACATAGCCAAAACAAAATCCATGTTCGTAACCGGTACTAGACTGAGTGCAAAGATGGACCACTGCGACCAGATGGAAATCCGTTCCAGCAAGGGAGATGTATTGGAAACTACTACAAGCTATAAACTACTTGGAGTATATATTGACCCGGACCTTTCTTTTAACGAGCATGTTGAACATTTATGTAAGAAACTTACTAAGCGCATCGGTATCTTGAGATCAATTAGGCATTATTTACCTTTAAATGAGCGTATACTCTTCTACAATGCAACCATAAAGCCCCTTTTTCTGTATGGCGGAGCAGTCTGGAGTATAACATCTAAAGCAAATATCAGACGAGTCTTTCGACTGCAAAAGAGAGCGGCCAGGGTAATATTGGATGTTAAAACAGCAAGATTTCAGATTTTCAGATTTTTATTAATTGACACTATTTACAGACATATTTCACTATCACACACTATTACAAAAAATTCATTAATTAAAATAAGGAAAATATAATCATAATAAAACCAAAACAAAATGTGCTCAGTGACCAAAGAAGCATATGCTATCGTGTTGGTCACTGACACGTTCAAAAATAAAAGACGAGACACATCAATTAATAGAAACAATGCAATAAAGGAAGTAAAATGTTAATAAGCTATGCCTTATCTTTAAATGTCTACATGGTCAATGCCCAGAATACATATCTAGTAAGTTGATACGTGTGAGTGACATATCGGTAAGATCCTCGCGTTATAGTCACATCACGCTACGATGCCCTAAGAGCAACAGAGCGACAGAAGGATGAAAAACTTTTGCTTCTACATCAACTTCACTATGGAATTCCCTACCTCCTAACATAAGATCCTGTGATAGCATTTATGTTTTTAAAGAGAAATGCGTCAAGCTTATAAAGACGGGGTATGCAAATATTGAACATTTCACAATTTCTTAGTGTCCTCTAACTCTTTGTATCGCATGCACCAACAAGATTTTAGTCCATTTTATTGATGTTAGTAATTTTACCAGTTTTATACTTATTATTATTCATAGTTAGATATTTTTAAAATCATTGTGATTTATATTTTAATTGTTTAAGGGAGGGCCACGAGTTTATCAGTCAATGACTGTAAAGTGTTTTTACCCTCATTAAATAAAGTTACTTACTTACTTACTTACTTACTTACTTACTTACTTACTTACTTACTTACTTACTTACTTACTTACTTACTTACTTACATCAAAGGCATTATTGGATAGTCCTGCCAACGCACGGCTACGCCACTGACTGTGCAATAGGTCGGGATCGATAGACTCTTTTCACAAATGGCTGTCAATTAAAAACTATTTTTGTAAGTATTAAAATTAGCCCAACTAACCTCGTTTTTGAGTTGATAATCAAAAGAATTCTTACACTCAAACGAGTTTAGTAGGGCTAATTTAAATGCACAAAAAAGAATTTTAACTTGGCAGCCATTTATGAATAGGTATCGCTATGTCTAACACTAAACAATTATATTTCTCTCTAGAAATTCGTATGGCAAAACTCCCGGTGGTTTTCCACTTATGCTCGCACGTGATCATGGCATGCGCTACCCCACCACATCTCTCACTGCCGCTGTTCGTCAGTTGTGAGCTACTCGTCAAGCTATGGTTGTTCTCCTCCCTTCCTCCCAAACTGGTAGCTATGTCCTCTCCCCTCCCCCCGTCTACAAAATGTTGTCTCGATTACCCTTCCTCAAAATACCGGTGTATCTTTGTTTCTTTGCGTATACCCAGTAGTTGGGGGAAGGGGGGAGGCCGTGCACTAGTGGTGTTCTCCCCCTACAAGTGTAGTCAACTAGGCCTTTTCCGAGTTATCTTGTGCCTCTGTTTCAAAACGAGTCTTCGCGCGAAACCTTTCATATGAAAATGAGAATGATTTGCTTGAAAATGAACGTGTAGGCAAACTCATTTTCATACGGATAGTTCCGCACGAAGACTCGGTTTGACACTGAGGCAAAAGACAACTCGGAAATGGTCTATTGCTATTTTGTAGTTGCAAAGGATGGAGTTCAAACTGAAACCAAGAACTGGCCCACATGTCCGGCGCAACTCTATAAACGGAGAGTCTCAATAAGGTTAATTGTAAGCCGTGAAACGAGCAAACAATTAAGCAATAAGGCGTAAAAATCGTCAAGATCGCTTGTCAAGACTTTTTTGGGTCTCTTTTCGCGGCTTGCATGTAAGCTTTAATAGTCTACAATTCTTATGATAATATCTTTTCTCCTTCCCGTAATGCTCATAAAACCTTTAAAACAACGATAATTAATTTCTAAGATTTTGGTAAACCGTAATTAAGAAAATAAATTAATCGTTAGCCGTAAAAAAAATAAAAACAAAATATTAACCATCAGCAAGCCTCTTTCAGGCGTTCAGGCGCAACGCGAAAAATGGCGAGCGCAAAAATAAGGGGGAAGCGCGACGAAAAAATTCTTTTCCCTATTCTTTCGATCGCTGTGTTTCGCGCTGCGCCCCAATTAACTTAACGCTTGGAACCGTTAGCCCTAAAAGCCAAAAACCCACAGAGAGCCTCCTAAAACTAGTGACATGAGGCAGCCCAAGGGGCCTTTGATTCTCTTATTGTGGCACTTTGGCCGAGCGTTGCGTGAGTAACCCCAAAGACGACCTCATTTATTAGGAGCTTACGAAACCACGACAGTGACCCCGAGGACAACGTCGATTACAAAATAATTTTATGATTATACTTACGAATCTCACTCTACCCTGAAGTCATTTACTTTGTTTATCACTGTCAAAGCTACACGAAATTGGGACACATCGGGGAAACCAAAATTTAAAAACAGTTAGCCGTCATGGTTCAAGTTCTCCAGATAACGCAGAATTTGGTTATTTCACGTTGTTGTTTTGCAGTGGACGGCAAAGAAATGTACAAAGATTTATAACGTACAGGCACAGCCATTGTTCTGCTCATTAAGGTCATTCCTCACATTTGCATTGCGCATCCTTACTGCGCATAATTTATTGCGTCATTAGCGCGGGCTCGTGCACGCGCACATTGAAAACATGACGGATTTGCCTTGATATTGAGCTCTGTCAGTTGAAAAATGGCTCTAGCTCACCAACGAGCACGGGTACCCCAATTTTTTTTCCAGTCATTGTAATCAACTAATCATAAGCTTTGCGTGAGAAAAGACTGATTTAATTTCTATTGCTGAAAATTGAATAAATAAGAAAAATAGCAGATACACTGTGGTCTTTTCTATTTTGCAGTCGGTAACCACGTCAAGAAATTTGGTTCAAATTTTTAATCAAGGATTTGGCTTTCCGTCTGAATCACACTTAAAACGTTTATTTGTGTCCGACACATTGTATTGACTGTAGTTTAATGCGTGTTCTTATGAGTCCGGGCTCACAAAGACGTTACAATTACTGGGAATGCGTTCTTATGATAAGCATTAAATAATGCCAAAATGGGGCATTTTTAATGCCTCATTGCTCCTTAATGAGCATGGGCACCCCCCTTTTTTATTTCAAAATTGAAGTTATCATATGACAAATATTCAGTGGACAAAGTTTGAACAAAAATCTATTGTCACTTTTATTTCAGAGGAATTACCTTAAGCCTTGTCGTGGCGTGAATGTCGCGCCATTTTGGCTGGCATGCGGTCACGCAACTTTGTTCTGATCAAAAGATCACGTAGGATACAACTTCGTTTATAACCAGGTTTATAACCCACTATGTTTGGAACCTAAAATGTTTGTTTGCGTCGAAAGGAGAATTGTAGAGGAAGCGGCACAATACAGCGGAGCAGAGATGACAAGGTACTGACAAATGGAGTTTGATATTGTTCTGTGGTCGTGGTTTACGGTTGACTCGGCCTCATGTTTAGAACGCGGAGACTGCAATCTAGTGATTCTAGAGAGCTAATAGATTCATGGGAGCGTTTATTAAAGAAAAAGAAAATGTCTGTGGAGTAAACGTCCGGTGATGGGGGGGGGGGGGGGGAGGGGGTACTCCCAGAAAAAATGGGTGGGAATGTGCGGCCCACTTACCAAAACCCTTACCCTATTTATGACCAAAATCTGCGATTTTTGCTACCCTACCTGGCCAAAATTTCGATACCCTATTTATGACCGTTGCGGCTGGCACAGTTACCCTAAACATAAGTTATGAAGGACTTTTGTTGACCGTCTTATTGATAATGATGAAAAAGTAGCATCGTCTAACAAACATACTCAGTTCAAGACTAGAGTGCTAAAATCATACCCTATTTATGACCAAAACGGCTGAAAACCATACCCTTTGGCGCCCATATAAGGGAGTACCCCCGGAGTAAACGTGAGGTCAACAGGAGCAAGACTAAATAGAATCGTAGGTTTGTTACGAGCAGTTTAGCACTGATATCGTGCTTGGTGCTTGTCTAGATCTGTGAGGTTTCAATCACCGAGAATTTGTTGTAATAAGTACACTTGTACGTCTAGAAAAGGGGTTTCTGATTTGAAGAATTTAATAACCGTTGGTAAACTAACCTCTCCGTCGTTCTACACTTTAAAACTTTCAACGGCAAATCAGTCCGTCAACCAAGATCATAATCTCTTGACTCAACCAGACATAGTTTGAATGGGGCGTTGTCTAGATATTGCTTACCCATGTGTATCCATGAATTAGTATATGATATAATGCATAGAACACGTAGGTGCAGTTGAACTGTTGGCACTAGAAGAGGGAGCTAAAGAGGGGTCTGTTATAGTAAAGGTACGTGTGCACGTGCAGGTAATGAATCACAAGCAACAGTTTTCTCGCCTTGTCAGTTAGATGCTACAAGCTGCTTGGTTTCGCGACACTTGACTTTATATGTCTATTTTAGAGCGGCAAATGTACAACAACTTTTGCAATGTTAGCAAGATTATGTTCGATCCTGCAGCTGGGAGCCTCGCGTTTATTTTGTATGACTGATATTATCAGGTGTACACAATTTGATTAACAGATCAAATGTGGCTGATTCTACTTGGTTAACTCGTCCCGTTCTTTGTTACAATGATCAAGCCACTTGGAAGCGTGATCGAAGTATATTGTTAAATGAGTGTCTTAAGTAATTAACAGCAGGAATTTAAACAAACATCAGCGTGAAAAGTAATGATATAACCATAAAACATTTGCACTCGTTTTGAAATAAGTTCTGTACGACAGTAAAAAACTCAAGTTTCATTTCGAGTGTTTAAAACAAATCCTGACTGATATGTTGCGACACTCTGCTTGCTGTGTTGATTAGCCTCACATTTTATATGCACGCTTGTAAGATGCATCAAATTTAACATCTAACAACTCATTTAATAACATCGACCAACAACATTTGGTAGCTATTTGGTATATACTTCGAAAAAGTATTTGTTCATTGCTACTTTACGTCGTTAAAACGACGCACTGAAGGATTGCTGCTTGACTATGAAATCCTACATTCGTTAGTTTGAAATAAACATGCAAGGCGGGTTTTTTTGGTATGCCCAAGCTAAGAAGACTCGTCCACTACGGGAACAAAAATCTTTCGGAATCACTTAATAGTTTTTCTAAATAAACATGGAATACTCCTAGCTACTCTTAACAAGTTTCAATATGTTTTTCCATCGAATTTCTGTAGCCTGGTAATAAATATTTGGACGTCATAACGAAGCAACAGCTCACACTATCTTATTTTAAATGATTAACAATATCAAAGTACAGTTATAGCCATTTAATAAAACTCAGCCAGGAAAGTAATGATTTAACCATAAGACAGTCGCACTCGTTTTCTTTTTTTTTAAATGCGTTCTGTATGACAGTAAAAGCGAAGTTTCAATTCCAGTGTTTAAAACATTTATGCAAGATTCTCGTGCATTCCGGCAGACTATTTCCATGTGAATCCCTAATTAACCTTCGTTTATGAACGCTTGCAAGATGCACCAAATTAAACATATCTAACTACTCATTTACTTATATCGACCGACAACGTTTGGCAGCTCTGATTTGGTATATAGATTTCGGTAAAATATTTGTTCATTGCTATTTTACGGTAATAAAACGACGCACTGAAGGATTTCTGCTAGACTATGTTCGTTGGAGGCCAAAATGTAATTGCAACGTTTGTCAATAGGAAATTGAGTTCCAACTCCTCGGCTCACATCTGTTCACATGCTCCATTAAAACGAGAGTTTGGTCATTTGGTCACACCGCTGTCTTCAAAGGACGAGACATCTTGCATCGTTCATTTATTCAGTTCCAGAAGACGCCCTCTTTAATTCTGGTTTTATTTGCCTCTTGATTCCGGTATGCATGGCCGCTCGTTGTTATTCTGTGTACAGCCTATATACTTTCCTTTCTTTCTATCAGTGAAAGACATGTGGTACAAAATTCAGTAAATTACACTTCATTATACTTCAAGTTCGAATGCTGGACGGGCTAGGAAGAAACGGGTGTACATAACTCCCAGCCCGGCGATAAATTAAGACAGAAGTGTGAGAGTTTTGAACACAGCCAGAATGTTATTTACGCAGTGACTATATGCCCTACAGCCGGGAACGGTCTTAAATTGACTATAGTTTTTCGAAATATGTTGAAACATTCATGCAAGATCCTCATGCATTCCGCACACTATTTCCATGTGAATCCCTAATTTTATTTGCTTCTTGATTCATGCATGGCCGCTCGTTGTTATTCTGTGCACAGCCTATATACTTTCCTTTCTTTCTATTACTGAAAGACATGTGGTACAAAATTCAGTCAATTACAATTTATTATACTTCAATTCGAATGCTGGGCGGGCTAGGGACTCTAGGGAGAAATGGGTGTACGTGACTCCTAGCCCGGCGAAAATTAAGACAGAAGTGCCGGTTAGAGTTTTCAACACCGACAGCCATAATGTTATTTATGCAGCGACTATATGCCTTATAGCCGGGAAAGGTCTTAAATTGACTATAGTTGTTCGAAATATGTTGAAGAATTTCGAAGGAATGACTCGTATAAGCCCCCTGAAAGTTTACATCTTTGTTTAGAACTGTCTAGTACTTACAAGGATCGCTGTTTTCGTTTTGCAGTTGGCGAACTTTCCGAGTTCAATCATATCATAAAACGCGGTATGTTTTCGACACTGAAACTGAACATTTTTACTCACTGGTATGGCCTCAAATGCACTAAATGCCTAGCATTCAACGGTGGTTCAGAGAATTTTAAGAATAGATTCATACTTAAGAGTTGTCTATCTTTCTATCGAATTAGTTGGCTGCGTTGAAATCCTACAACCAGTTAGTTTGAAATAAACATGCAAGGCAAGTTTTTTTTTGGTATGCCCAAGCTATTAAGAAGATTCCAAAACTACAGAAACAAACATCTTTCGGAATCACTTAATAGTGTTTTTTAATAAACATAGAATACTCTTAGCAAGTTTTAATATGTCTTTCTATCGAATTTCTGCAGCCTGCGTCATTTCTTCGCAGTCTATCCGAAGCTGCAGCTCGGCTCACGCGATCTTATTTTACCGTTAAATAATTAACAACATCAAAGTACAGTTATATATAGCCATTTAATAAAACTCAGCCGGGAAAGTAATGATTTAACCATAAGGCAATCGCACTAGTTTTTTTTAAATGTGTTCTGTATGACAGTAAAAGCTAAGTTTCATTTCCAGTATTTCCATGTGAATCCTCGATTAGGGTTCATTTATGAACGCTTTCAAGATGCACCAAATTAAACATATCTAACCACTCATTTACTTAGATCGACCAACAACGTTTGGCAGCTCTGATTTGGTATATAAATTTTGGTAAAGTATTTATCCATTGCTATTTTACGTTGTTAAAACGACGCACTGTCGGTGGGTTTCTGCTAGACTATGTTCGTTGGACGTAAAAATGTAATTGCAACGTTTGTCAGTAGGAAATTAGAGCTCCAAATCCTCGGTTCACATCTTCATATGCTCCATTAAAACGAGAGTTTGGTCATTTAGTCACACCGCTGTTTTCAAGAGAGAACGAGACATCTTGTATCGTTCAGTTATTCAGTTCCAAAACTTGAGACGCCCATTAAATTCTGATTTTATTTGCCTCTTGATTCATGTATGGTCGCTCATTGTTATTCTGTGTACAGCCTATATACTTTCCTCTCTTTTTATTAATGAAAGACATGTGATACAAAATTCAGTCAATTCCACTGTATTATTCTTCAAGTTTGAATGCTAGTCAATCTAGGAAGAAACGGGTACATAACTGACGGCCAGTGCCGGATAAATAAGGACAGAATTTAAAAGTCCAAGCAAGAGACTTTGAACACAACCATAAATTTATATTTACACAGTGAATGTAAGCCCACAGCCGGTGACGGTCTTAAATTGACTGAATTGTTGAAGAATTTCTACGACTTCTGTAATTAAACCCCCTAAAGGCTTTGTTAGGGGTGGCGAAGAGTCCTTCAAAACTTCTGCATGGGTCTTGCAAAATTTTAGTCAAATTTCACAGGTCTGGCAGTCTCGTTCCCTTAACGGTTACTAGCTGTGCGTCTCGAAGTCTCGATCGTTATACAAAGTTGTCTCGGAGTTTTGAGGTTTTTGTAACGCTAAGAAAGTCTCAGATTTGATCTCCCGTACAAGCTAAGCGTTTTAATACAACCGAAGACTGAAGACTTCTGTACATCATCACTCTAAACAAGGAGATTTTGGGGGCGATGCCCAAGCTCACAAGATTCGCCCGACAACTACAGAAAAAACCTAGCTTTCGGAATCACTTAATACTTCTAAATATACATGGATACTTACTTTTAAGAGGTCTGAATATGTCTTTCGAAATTCGAAATTCTGTAATCATATAGTTTCAAATTGTGAGCTAGTTTCAGTTGGCAATAACTTTTCGAGAACATGGCGATCTTAAAGTACGCTCAAGCTTGGACATTCGTCAAGCAGAAAATCAAGTAAAATATATAGATTTTTGCAATCGCTTAGCAATTTCAAACAAACCTAGAATACTCTTGATAGGTTTATATATATTTATATGACCTTCTGTCGATCGAAAACGTATGGAAATTCCGGGTTGTCGAGCAATGTTACAGTTTTTAGACCGTTCCAGGCTGCTTTGCCGGCATCACAGCGATTTATTGCCTCAGAAAAAAAAAGGCAATACAATATAATCGATTAAGGAACTCTGAGCTATATAAAGAGATTAGGCACACGGAAAAAGTAGGAATTCAACAACGAAAAAAACGATCGAACGCGGAAAATACATATAATTAAAGATCGATAAAATGTTTCACGCGCTTGATGCACACTAAAATATAAGAATTAATATTGTCAATGAGTAAGAACAAAAATTGAAATCTTTACTCACTGATTTCAATGACACCACCGTCAATATTGCTATCCAGATGCTCTTTTCTTTTGGTAGGCAAGTACAGGAAATATGTTTGAATCTTTGGCTCAATCAAATATGCGCAACGGCGGCAAACAGTGGCCAATGACGCCTCTCAGACAGTGCATCAAATCAAAGTTTCATACAGCTCGGAGCCCGGCTCGCAATCCGGCCTTGATCGAGCTTGTTTGTGTCGGTCGTATCAGTAGAATACATTTAAACTTTTACCTGCTGCTCAACCAAAATATCGAAAAATCGATTAATTAGCCACCCTCAAAATACAAATCGTCACCGCCACATGGTTTGCACGCGGTCCTTTCTTGATGGTGAAGCGGAAAATTAGATGTAGATTTTGATTGGGTCGTGACCTAGACGCATAAAACAGCTTAAACTAATGTCGTTTACTTCAACATGTTTTTGTACTGTCAGCTCACTATGAGGCAAACAACCCGGCAAGAACGCCTACACTCTCGGAAGTGACGTGAGCAAGGGATTATTCTCATGCTCCCATGATCATTCAAAAGCAGTCTAAAAATGTGACCATTAACGAATAAAAAAGTTTTACTCATGAATTTGTCTGAAAAAAACTCATGTTAAATATATATCCTTGGTCAAAGAGCGCGTGCGTTTTTCTTCGATTTCAATCACTGAAACGCGCGGCACGCGACAGAGGTGTGACTTTTTTCTATTCATAGACTGATAATAGATACTTCTCGTGAATAAATCTCTACCAAAGCAATTGACCGTTGCAACCGAATTCTGATAATTTATGTTCAAGTTTAACTTAAAAATTTTACTCAGGGTTAAACGGGGAAAATATATCGTAAGTATTTGAGTAAGACTAAAATTTCTTGAAGGAGATTGATTAATGATTTTACAAAAGCGTTAGCCAGTGGGAGGAGATAGTGGGAGAGGGCGCGGATAATGCTTTTCACGCACGATCATATGGAAACCAGCCTTTAACCTGATGAATGAAGCGCGGCATTTGAATGAACTCAATTTTAGTAAACAAATCTAGAACGGTGGAGTCGTGATTCACAAAAAATACGTTGAGAGTAAAGCGGAAATTATTAAAGAGCGGATAAACGCTACCCAAAACATCGCGTCTGTAATTTTAATTATTTGTTCCCTGATTTCTTTCCGCTGGAAATCGCTGTGGACATCAATCGGTCGGCGAGGAAAGATGCGCGAGCTTCGAAGCGCTGTTAAGAGCTATTAATCTGTGGCCGAATGCTCGACTGAAAGCAGTCTCTCCTCCTGCTTTTCAATCCGTGGGTCGAACGCGGAAACAGCGGGAGCGCGAAGCGAGCAGCTTTGCCGCTCGATTATCGCGCTCGCTATTTTCGCGTTCATCCTACACTGATCTTATGGGTTTTAGAGCGAAAGAGAGCCTGTTCGCAATCTAGCCAAATGCGAACTTCACTTTCACTCCCACGCGTGGTGAGTTTATCAGGTTTGAGCAATTTTAAAGCAAAAAGATGTCTTACTTGTCGGCAGCTTTTACTTTCACTTTTAAATACATGTGTACAACCGTCACCCTACCAGCCATCCCACCGCAACTATTTGCACCGACAGGATTATACCAATACCATCTCCCCTCGGGAGAATTTGTCTTCCATTCAGTCTTTCCGATCGTTTAAATTTCGCGCTCGTATGGTAATCGGAAATTTCAAAAACTCCCGCGGGCATTTAGAAGCTTATACCGCCATTGTTCAAAATGACCATATAAGACCAATTTTAGGTCTTATAACAGTGCTTATTGTTATCAATGTTGAGCCGGTTTTCTTGATACGATTCCTTTATCCGTGGCCATTGAAATTCTTTTCCAGTCTGCTGGACTAGAAACACTCTTGCGAACCCTCGCGTCAGTGTTGTCCGTAGAACATGCAGTCAGTCATATTAATGAGATTCGAAGGATTCTGAGATCGCCAACTTTGATTGTGAAAGACCATTTTAGCAGACTACAATCGAAGCATGGGCCTATGGATACCCGTTAAATTATGTCATCGCCCGCAATGTTAGAGAAGTAGTCTCAAGTGGAAAGGTCGTTGATTCTCGTCGTCTCGCTTAGGGATATAAATCAAGAATTCTGGTCTCACTTGCGGTGTTCATGACGAAACGCCACTAATTTTAGCTGTCAAAGTACCTATCCTTATGGGTGCAATCGGAGAAACGATACAAAAAAAACGTTCTCATTTCCGTTTTTAAGCTCGATTTCCATCGCTCTCTCTCAAGTCAGGTCTGCTAGCGCGCGCTCCTTTCCTGACCAGCGACTGGTAATTGATCCCGTTATGTTGGTCTTCTTTAGGCGTTTAATTCAAATGTTCCGACGAGCATCCCCGACCTTTTTATATTGAAGTCTGCCCCCCACCCTCCCTCCCCGGAGGGATTGTAGTCAGCCTCCAACACAGCGCGCACTGACGTTACGCGCAACAATCTCAGAGTTGGAGTTGAAACCCGATAAAATCAGATACAGCAACCTGATTGCGCACAAAGTTAAGTTACAATGTTTGTTGGAGCTCATAACGTCACTAAAAAGGCCTTTTGAGCAAAAATAAATCAAGGGTCGTTACTACCATCTTATCTTCAACACGGAGCGGTACTTATTTGTATTTTTGTTTTCTATTATTTAACGCATCACTGCAAACGTTCCATACAGTACCTTACAAAGAAAAGATGATGATGATGTTGATGATGATGATGATGATGATGACGATGATGATGATGATGACGATGATGATGATGGTGCTAATGCTGCTACTGGTGCTGCTGATGCTGCTGTTGCTGTTGCTGCTGCTGCTGCTGCTGCTGGTGCTGCTGATGCTGCTGTTGCTGTTGCTGCTGCTGGTGCTGCTGCACGCTGCTGTTACCGATGATGACGATATAAACCCACCCGGTAAGTGATGACTGTACTAGGTCAAGAGAAAATTCTTGACTAGGTGTATTAAGCATGTTATTTGCTATTGCAAACTGAAAACATGTATCCGTCCAGTTGTAGAAATGCGTAATGGTGACGGCAAGAGAAATCTAAGAAACTGATATTAAAAAGAAACCTGCATCGACCCAGCATGCATGCCATGTAGGTATAGTATGCATGCTGACTACTTCTCCAATGAATTTCTCCAGCACTAATGGCAGAAACGAAAAATTGTTAAACAGGACGGGGTTCAAGCTGGCTGATCGATAGAAAATGACTGACGAAAGTATACCCAGGGTGATGATCTGAATTCGAGAAAGCATGGAATTCGATCGAATAGCCGAGTTTGACATAACGAGGTCTAACCGTGGTTAATAAGTTCCGCATACTTGGAACCTGTTTAAAGTTATAATAATTTGTAAAGTTAAAGTTAAATTTGTTAAAGAGTTCAGTACTAAGTTAAAGATTTATATTTTGGCTTTCTTTAATTTGTAGCGCTACTGAGGGATGAAATCCCAGACTCTTTGTGAGGCCCGATTCATACGTCGCATTTCTGCCGTGTCGAATTCAATTCATTGAATTAAATTCGACAGAAACTCGACGTCTAAATCGGCTGCCGCATTTCTGCCGCACGTTCGACTGGTCTTGTCGCATTATCCGACAGAAATGCGACACCGATTCAGACGTCGAATTTCTGCCGTGTCGAATCTAATGCATACATTATGTTAATATATTGAGCATGCGTACATGTTTTCCCGCCAAAGAAAAAGGAGAAACCTGGCCATTCTCGACCCAATACAACCTGAACATATTGCAACACATACTGCTCCGTTGTCAGTCTTCTCCTTCTCGTTCCATTGGCGGACAATTTTTCGCAAAATTAAAGTCCTTCGTCGCTCAGTAATTTCGTCCGCCATATTGAATACTCTACGTTTAAAACATTTTCCGCTGGCCAACATACCCGAGAGTATAAATTCTGAATTAAGTGCGACACAAGTGCGACGTATGAATCCACAGTCGCATTTCTGCCGCACTTAATTGAATTGAATTCGACACGGCAGAAATGCGACGTATGAACTGGGCCTGAGAAAACGCGTGACCCGGCACCCGATACAGATCAAAGAGAGATCAAGAAGGAATTACTGAAGATGGACATTTGGCTTAATCCTCATCCGAACTTCTGGAACTTAAAAAACAGCTAGCGCTGACGGTCTCTCGCTAACTGACTACGTTATTTAGAATTCAAAATGACCGCACAGACAAAAGATGGTAAGATTAGCTTTCATTTATGTCGAATTTGATGTGAGAGACTTCTGAACAAAAGCGAGCTGAGAACAGAGAGTGAAATCGTGAAGTGGTTATACCGGAGTTCAACTGCCGTAAATGGAGGATATGCAGGACTTACAGAGAAAAGCCAAAGTAGGAAAGAGTCAAAAGGGTGATGGTGAAACAAGACATACAGAAGAACAAGCCAAACTTGTGTCAGGTCTAAGAGAGACGAACTCTGAGATTAACAGCGTGAACGAATTTACTAACGCCATTCGAAGGAAGACAAAATTCCTGACTTGGAATCAAGTTAAATGCAGCGCTAATGAATACCTGACAATGTAGCACCATTCTTTTTTTTTTTTTTCTGAAATGCAAATGTAAGCCATGGACTGAAGGGTGAGCAAAAAGAACTGCCCGCCTAGCGGTTCCTCAGTAAGGAAAATAGATAGGGTGACCGTTTACACTTCCTTAATTCCGTGTTAAAAATATGGATTAGTTCACAATTTCCTCTGTTGTTGTCCACTTCACAACAATTTCATCTCAGTCGTGTGAATCTCTTTTTCTGTAAAGTTCAAACATCCAGTATTTTCTTTTGCATCTCCCCCCACCCTCACTCAGAAATTGACTTTTGCAGGTCTTGAGTGTCTATGTTTCTTTCACAAGATAATTTCCGTGTTTAATGTAAGATGGTTTTTGTAAGTAAAGCTTAAATTGAGCAAAGAAATCATGCCACTTAAATAGCAACTTCAGACTAATTGGGCTAAACCACAATAACGATAATATTATACTAAACCAATATATATGAAAATTATAGTTATTGAAATATGCAACTGTAGGAATTTACGGGTGATGAAAGTTATGTAGGATCATCGCAGGGTTTCATTGAGTTAGTCCACTGCGTTTACAACTGTTGAATCTGCAGGCTGGATATAAAATTGAAATTAAAATTACCTTATATAAAAGAGTGCGTACGGTTTTGGATAAGTTCAACTTATTTTCTGCCTATGTAAACACTTTTGTTTCTCAGGGCCTGGCGCAGCTGACAGTGAAACAAAGTGAAACAAAGGAGCAAGAAGTCGGTGAAAACTTATCAGGATCACTGATTTCTAAGAACAACAGCGCTGATAATCAAGCCCGTTATAGTATTTAGATCTCGTTTAAGCTGTTAACAATGAGTTCCCAAAACACAGGGATACCCAAATCACTTTGACACCCACAACTTGTCTATCAGTCTCGGAAACTTTCCTTTAAAACCAGCCAAAACCTGGAGTTTGTCGACTGTCGAAGGTACATATAACTTTCTTTTTATTGCAAGCAAAGAACGCTGGGCTCACTTAGCGACGCCGAAGTAACACTGAGTTGAACATGGAGAACACTTTGAAATGTTATATTTTTCTTTTCGTTGTCATCACCTCAGCTATTAGACTTTCCATGGTTTATATTAGGCAAGAATGCTGAGCGTCGAGCACAAAATGGAAATGGCATATATAGATTTATCCACAACGACGAATTTACCGCTACTCCGCTGTAGATTGCAGTAGCATTATATTAGCGATTCCTTTACAACTTATCGCCATTTTCTTCTGTTTCTACTGTGTGCTTGGTTTTAGCAGCTTTGTAGGAAACCGGCTGCAGCAATAGCAACAGAGTTGGACCCTTGGGGGCGCCGGTGAAACTTCTGTGATAGGCGCACTGGTAGGATTTTCTGACCGATTGCAACACCACTACTGCATTGGTTCTACGACTATCGGCTAAACCCTTTCGATGGCATTGTTACTTCACGTATTTTTGAGTTATTAATCTGTATCTTGACTATCTGGCAAGTATCGCCGCCCGGGCGCGGGGGGGGGGGGGTACTCCAGAAAAATTGGGTGGGGGTGCGCGGCCCACTTCCCAAACCCTTACCCTATCTGTGAACAAAATCTTTGATTTTTGCCACCCTTTTCATTCATTCATTCATTCTGTTTATTTTGCCTTTTTACTTGATGTCCAGTATTTATAAATATTTTAATATGAGGCGAGGTGACCTCTAGAAACCATCAGGCTTTTAGTTGAGGCCACCTTGTACGTAACAATATGATTACATAAATATTGCAACAGTGTGCGGCTCTTCCAGTTCAGTAATTATTTTATTAAAAACTCTAGCAGTTTCAGTTTTTCTTAAAATTGGGAAAACTTGACAATGAAGTGATTGTAACAGGAAGGGAATTCCAGATCTTTGGATCTTGGTAAAGAATTGTGAATTTTTTTAGATCAGTCCGGCAATGATGCACGCGATAATTAATGGCTGTTCTGGTGCTATAGCCATAAATTTGACTGTTTGTGAAAAAACAGGTTGAAAAACAATGGAGGCAAAAGGTTGTTATGATGATGGTACATAAATTTAGCTATTTGAAACATGTTGATTTGATAAACACCCTATCTCTGACCTGACAATATAATGATGTCTGTCTCTGTTTTACATTGCATTGACCGTGATAACATGCGTTACAGTAGAATCAGTATCACTTGAGAAATGCATCATTGACTTAGAATCTGTATTTTCGATGAACAAACTAGACAATATCTGTGTATATCGTTAAAGATGAAACTTTGTCTCTAAACTGAGCGAAAAGCGTAATACAGTGTAGAATATTTTGACTTTTCAAAAACCAATTTCCAATTATGTGGAAAACGTCCAATAGCGGTTTTTTTCCCGGTTTGTTTTGTTTTGTTTTGTTTTTACTCAGACGTTTGTTTATCCCCAAATTCAGCTGGACTCTAAGCTGCATGCTTCCAGTAAAACGTTACAGTCTTCTCAGGAGGGTGGGGCTCGTGTCTAAGTTCATGCGCACGTGCTTGGCAAGAAATGAACCGGTTTCAAAATAAGTATTTTAATGAAAAATTTGTTGACTCATTGATTCTTTCTGAAAAAAAAAAAAAACGTCATTTTTGTCGTATTCTTTAGTCTGAGCATATTGCGCACATTTTCATTTTCTCTCTGAGCTTGAGCCAGGATTTATTTTATTTCATTTTATTTTATTTTTTGTTTGCGACAGGCTAGACTGCAATGCCTCTCGAACCGGCACGGGCATAGGTAGAGAGCAACGATTCTATGGCCCAAGAGGTTTTGTTGGCTCAACCTGCAAAATAACGAGTGTTATAAATCATTTAGAGTGCGTTTCTTTAAGAAAATCCAAGATTGGATTCTTAAATCTGAAAGAATCCGAAAACAGATTTTGCGTTTCTTTACTAAACAGATCAATCCAAGATCTCTCGAATCATGGTGCGTCAAAAGAACCGAAGAATCCACACTGGGAGTGTATACAAAGTATACAAAGGCCAAAGATTTCAGGTTGTTTTCGGGCTGGTAACACGTGTCCCAAAAACTGGCAAGGATTTGAATCAAGACATCAGATTTCTTTGTGTGTATTTTTTCCTTGATGTGCACTCGCATAAAAATATGAAATAATGAAAATGCACTGAACTGAAGAAAATGAAAACGAGAACAATGACAAGAAAACTCATGCGATTGGCGCAAAACCATGTGATGGCAAAGCCGACATGCGCAAATGGATGGCAGCCCAGAATGCATTGCGTCGGCAGACAAAGACAAGCAGCGAGCAGGGAGCGGCACGTTTACCAAGATGGAGTCAGAGAGGGAACAAAGTAAGCGATTTGCTCGTGATAAATTCTTATTTTTGTGCTGTTGATCACGTTATTACATAAATGTCTTACTCTATCAAGTTTCTGTGTTGTTTAAGTCAAGTCTTAGCGGTGTAGAGGGAGTGTTAAGTCGCGTGGATCGAGCCTAATTTTGTCGTGGTTTTTTCATAGTCTTTCGTTTCTGGCCTTCGGTAGCCATCTTTTCCTTCCCCCACGATCTCGTTTTGAGGGCTGTTTTAAGGGAGAATTCGATTTTACGTTTGCTGATGTCGTTGTGTTGGTTTCATTGTTCGTAAATCACGCGGTATGCCCCAAGTAACATCTGTTCTCTTTTGTAGTTTTAGCCATCTTCCCGAAAGGTTTAATACAGTGAATTTTCGCTTCTTCGACAGTCCAGGCGTTGTAAGGGTATTCCCTGGTTCCTTTACCCCCCTTTTTGGGCAATGATGTCCTTCTCCAACCGTGGGCTCTTTGACATCAAAACACGTGTCCCTGAGATGAGCTCTTTGACCCATCTCTTAACAAATACAGCCTGGTTTCCATTTTGAACAATTTTCGAAGGCTCTCTCCTTCTTTTAGCTGTTTACTCTAAGCAATACCCCTTTTGAAACATGGGTACAGCCTCTCGATCCCAGCTCTGTGTTTGAAACCAGTTCACTGGAAAGGAGTGCTTCGAATTTTCCACAGCGAACTAAATGGCGGATAATGAGTCCGATAGCGACGAAGAAGTCGATATTCTTTCAAGTGTGGACGATCGAAGAAGGCCTGTGATGTTTGGAGAACATTTTACACACCATTTTCCTCAAGCTTCGTCCTTTTCGCTTGGACATATCGGAAGCCTTCGTGGAAGTACGGCAGTTTCGTTCCCTGATCAACAACACAACACGAGGTAAATTCCTCTTACAAATTAGATCCCATTTCAGCCGCCATATTTTCTTTGTCTTCCTGATCGAACTGTGCAACGTAGCATGTTTCTGTTCGAGCGAAGGTTCTGTAACTGAATTGTTGAATACTGGTGTGGCTCAAAGAAACAGCGGCATTTTGATGTCGAGGATTTCCGAGGGACGTGTAAAACTCAGTCCTGTTCAGGCTTGATCGGATTTTATATTTTTTTTTCACTTTCAATTCGTTGCGTGTCGCGAAGTGAAAAGCATTTGGCCAGGTTTTTAGGGCATTTTTCATTCGTGAAACATTTTCGCAATCTCTACACAATCCAGCCAACATTTTCCCTTCCTTTTGCCTTCTGTGTGTTCTCTCGCCAGTAGTTGAAATAAGTTTGTTTTCATGATTTTTTTCGCGTGAAATACATGTTCAAAACAACGCCCAGTTGGCTTCAGATTGTTTAATTTCAGGCTGTTGACTTTTTTTATTTCGTTGTATTGTGCCTTCGTCTCTTCGTCGTTCGAGTCAAGCTGAAGCGACCATGATTCATCAAAGGTAACCATAACTTGCTTTCACTGTTTCAGCTGAACCCATAGCTAGTACTTGCCATCATTTCGTTCTCAATCATTCGATATGTAGAAAGGATTTGTTGTCTTTCGATGTGGCAATTCTGAAGCCTTAGAAATCGACATGCTTGTTTCCTTGATCGTGTTGATTTCCTTATTTCGTTGATGTTTATTTCTCGTGGGCGATTCCCATTGTCTGAAGGGGGATGTCTTCTCAAATCAACATTTTCCTTGTATGAAAAAAAAAATATATATTTTCAAAGCTTTATGTACTGTCTGGAAGTTGGATGAAATATATTTGCTTGGACCACTAAAGTGTATGGCGAAGACTGAAAAATAGTACTCGTTGCATTTCTCATATTTTTAATTTAATTACAAACACTGGAATTTGGGAATCGAAGGACGATTTTCCATCTAGCTTCTTTGTTTTGGGGATGTTGGCATTTGTTAGAGATATACACATTTCAGGATCTGAGAGCTTTATGTTGTTCAGAGCAATTCTGTGTCTGCTTAACAAAGCCTGTGTGGTGGTCAAAAGCTATTGAATATTTTTGTCATATATTTGTTGACCCGTGGAAAGAACCTTAGGCATAACTTGAAATATTTATGTTGTACAAATGTTCCACTGTTCTATTGACCTCTTCAAAGTAAGTTGAATAGTACCAAAATATTATTCTAAAAAATTGTAGCCAAAATTACCAAATAACAATGAATAAAATTTACTAGCTAAGACATCTAAGGTGGTGTCAGGCATCCAGGCATTTTGTATTTCCTGTTAATAATGTAATATTTTATGCTGGAAAATATAGCTTTGTTTGAAAGGAGAAAATTCATTTAGAAATTATGATTAATGGTGTATACAGTACAGATGACTTTTTTTTTTCACACCCAATTAATCTAATTCAGTCTGGAAAACTTACAAAAATAATAATGAAGTCGTCATAGAGCTGCAGAAGTTTTGTTAAAGAGTTTTCAGCAGAGTAACAAGACATAAACAAATTTTGGTTCATTCCATATTTGACAATTTTGAGAATTTTTCAGTCACATCATATGTTCAGCTGTGTTTTTCTCTTTACAGACCATTTGATTTGCTTTGAGTTTATAGGCAGTGAAACTGTTTCGGTCAAATTGATGAGATTGAAATGTTACCAGCAATTGATATGTTGCCAGGAAATTAATTTTATTCTCTTAAGCAAAGTATCTAGTAAGTCTTTTTTAGTGGCAATATAAGGAATTTTTTCTTGTTTCTTTTTCAACAACAGAAGGATACTAATTCGAAGTCGAGATTGAATTAATTATAGAAGCTACCCAAAGGCATTTGGCAAACACTGTAACAATCAATGGAATACCATAACTTTTTACTATGTCTTTTACTAAGCTGACCAGAAGTATCTTGCCCTCTTAAGAACAGTGTTTTCCCTAGTGCCTCAAAAAAAAAAAAAAAAGAAAGAAAGAAAGGAAAAAGAAAACGAAAAAAAAAAAAAAGAAAAATAAAACAGTGTGGTGTTCAGGTCAGGTCAATAAATACTTCTGTTAATCAGATTCCACCAAAATACCATGTAGACAGCCATATTTTTTCTTCATTTTAGCTTCAATCTTGTCTACATTAGACAACAGCAGACCTTGAGAAAACATCCACTAACAAATACCATTTACCAAAATACTTCAAACATGCTACATCTCCAAGGTTTGGAGACTACTGCCATTCCACAATGTGAGATTAAAAATACTGAGGTGCTCTCTGGATGATTGTACAAAACTGCAGTTAGACTGCAAAACCCAATTTTTTTTCTGTGCTTTAAAATGAGCTGATCGAGAAAGATCATTTAAAGTGAAAAGTGAGGGAAGACCCAGACCCCCCCCCCTCCTCAAACCCCCTCAAACGCTAAGAAAGGGTCATGTTTGCAACAAATATTAGTGGTACAAGATAACCAGCTAGTTTAAGGTGTTCGCCCAATGATAAACCTCGAAATGGTCAAACCATTGTCGTCATCATCATTATCATCAACCACTCCTCTCTCTTAAGGGGCATAAGGTTATCATGCTCTCAAATCAACACTCTGATTCCCCCCATCCACCCTTCTCCCATCCACCGAGTGGTGGCAACAGCAATTGCATCAAAAATTGCCAGTAAAAATGGGCCTTTACTTAAATCTATTTGAGAGAAAACTATGGTGTACCTTTTTTTTCTAGCATATACTGTATGTACAAAAACATTTGTACCCAGGTTTTTAACCAGAGTCCAAATACATTGGGAAGTTACATTTTATTAAGCGATGGTTGTGTTTTCAGTAGGACAATTTTGGCTAGATAAAGTCAGAAAAGTCCGGAAATGCAGTGAAAACAGGTTGTCTTCAGTTTAGCGCATTAAAAATTCAAGCTGTTTTCACCAGAAAAAAGAAGCGATTATCTCACCGATATGACCGGAAATTCACGCCAAGTTATACTACCTTGAGAGATGGTATAACTTGTCCCGGTAAATGCCACAGCCAATCACATTGTGCATAGTGACAGACGCCTGCAAAGAATTTGGCAATAGTATTTACCAGACACTCGTATCGCGGTTCATTTTGCGAAACAGAACTTTAAGCGGCAGACGAGTTCAACACTCCTCAATTATTTTGGTTTACCATTCCTACGGTCCCGCTAGATTCTCCAGTTCCTTGGCAAGGACACAGCGTCGCTCGACGTGTAGAACAAGTTCCTGCATTACAACATTTCGTTGCATCCTCTTCATTTCTGGGGACATTAACCGCATCCTCTGGAAAAAAAATGCCTTCTCGATCTCCTGCGCATAAATATAGCTAGAGTCAATACAAGAGAAGTCATTAAAAGCGCTTCCTCTCTCAGCCATTTTTGAAAGTTGCACGGTTTTGTAATTTGAATCTTCTGAGTCGGCGGGTTAAATTCTTGGTTAAATTTCCAGTGAAAACAGATGTCATGTTTAACTAACAAATTTTTGTCTGTAAACAAACACCTAGAAAGAATGTTCAGCTAGTTAATTGGCCTAGTGAAAATACAGCCAATCACTCCACCCCTGGGCCAGTTATGTTTGGTAGACTTTGCCAGTGATAAACAGACCTGCCAACTCTCACGATTTTGCAATGAGTGTCACAATTTTTTCATCTTTTCTTATGGCCTCACGACAAGACTACCAATCCTGCGGTTTCTTGTGAAAAACTCTCAAATGAAATATAACCTCGTCTAATAAAAATGGAAAATTAATGGGGAAAGCTAGAGCCATAAAGTGGTAAACTAATAAAGGGGCACCTTGGCCTTGCCCACCATTACTGGCATCTAATGATTTGTACTGTACTGTGTGATTTATGCTTGTGTTTACCGTTTTTTGATGACAGAAATTAAATTATGTACTAATCTACTCAAAGCATGGTAACTTTTTGAATACTATTTAAAACATCTCGCCGTAATTCATTTCTCTAGGTGACTCCGCAATTAAATCCCTAAGTATTCTCGAGAAATTTAATGTCAAACTTCGTAAGAATGCTTAATGCGTGTGCTATTGTGTTTTCAACTAATGCAAAACGTCCGTTTTTATTGAAATATGGATAACTGCAAGTTCAATTTTCTCTCATGGGGTCAGCTTGAGAGCCTAAGTCTCGATAAGATCTTCTTACCTTTATTCAGAATATTACCATGCTGTGAGGGTTTTTTGGTAACTTTATTTTTGCCATTATTGCTTGAATATTCTTCGGAAATCATCTTAACTATTAACCAAATCTCTATTCCATGCTGAGTTTCCCAGTAGTCTTCACAAGTTCATTTGACATAAGCAATAGGCCATTTTACAGTTGTGTGCCTAGTTACCTGGCCTGTGACTGGAAGCGAGGCTGGAGGTGACCTTGTCTTGATGCAGACCTCTCTGCTTTTCTGATGAAAATGCCAATTACAGTGGAACCCAGCCTTATGACCACCCCGTTAATACGGCCACCTGGTTATTACGGCCACTTTATTCTGGCCTGAAGGAAAGCTCAGTCAGTCATTTTCTTATTTACAGACCCCCTTTAATATGACCACCCCGTTAATACGGCCAGATTTTTGTGGCCCGTTGGTGTCCGGATTAATGGGGTTCCACTGTAGTTAACATAAGAACAACTTATAATTAATTGCACATCAAAAACAGTGAGTTTTTTTTTATTAAAACAAGGTCACCTGCAGCCTTGCTACCATTCAAAGGCCAGGACACTGAACAGAAAACTGTAAAATGGTCTATAGCAATTGGATCAAACGGGTTGAACCAGTTAACTCTCAAATAATGGTAATGGTATCACCCCTCACCTGGCCTGGATTTTGGCCTGCTGATGATACATGTAAATCCATTTCACCATAAATTAGTAATCAACTGAAAAACGAATGGCTGTTCACAATGTTTGGGAACAGTATCCGGTAGTATTCAAACATTGGGAAAAGAGAATGCACAAATGATTGTGTAGGGACACAGTCAGCTGGTGCACATACACATGAGATACCATTGTGCGGTTCCAGAAAATATCTATACTCCCCCCACAGAAGGGATTAGAATTTCCTGGGGGTGGGGAGTTCTGGAAGACCAAAAAATTTAAAGAAATGTATGAAACTTAACTGGAATTTCCAGAGGGCTGGGGAGGTGTTAAAAAAAATCCCTTCTGTGGGGGAGGTATAATTATTTTCTGGAACTACACATTTCATAGCTAATTTGCATGTCACAGAGACACGACCCATACTGTTTTTAACCAAATCTGATAAAATAATATAAATGAGCAAAAGCACACTCAAAAACAGGTTTTTCGGTAAACAATAGAAAATCAAGCAAAACACTGCAAAGATTGAAGCGGATTTCTAGATGTGGTTGACACGTATCTTTGATTTAAGGTTGAGGTGGACTTTTTCCAAAGTGAGAAAACCAGTGTCTAGGTCAGTGTGGTCCCAAAGCTGACTGTGTCCCTTTAAGCCTGTACTTTCTTACAGGGTATTGTCCATTTTCTAAAATACACACCTCAGCGTTTTGCCTGGCACTCAACTTTTTTGCCTCTGTGATGGGACTAGGAAAAATATAAGCATTTTCAAGGTGCAAAGAAAACTAATTTTTGAGCTTAGCTTTCTGGCAAGGTGTAACATGATGCACTAGCCTGAAAGTTATTCCTACTAGCCCCTCCCCCCATCCAAAAAAATTCTTCCGAGCTTATAAAAATAATAATCTCTTTCTGCAGTACTACTGTGATTTGAATTTCTTTCACAATATAACCCCCCAAAAACCTTTGCAAGCCTGTCTAGCAAGTAAAGGACAGAATCTACTTGCCCAACTGTAAAATCCACCAGCCATGGGCTATCAAACATTACTTTTCTACATAATGTCTAATATGTTGGTGAACTGTAAGCAGTGGGGAATACTTCTGGTTAGCTTGAATAATGACTCCAGTTAGCCTCAAGGCACTGATTGGACAGTAGTTAGCTCATAACACTGGGATTCAAGTGTTACTGTTAACTAATGTATCATCTAGTACTTAAATCAAGGCTAACCAGAATGTTATTAAGTTTAGGCTAACTTAGATGCCTTTCAGGGTAACTTTGACTATTCAGCACTCTTTGCTATAATTCTCACTTTTCTGGTTTTCCGCAAAATTAAGAATTTTGTTGTTGTTGATGATGATGATGATGATGATGATGATGACAATTAGGGTTTTGGGGTTTTTGAGGCACTTTTCACAATTTATATTAAAACATTGACTAAAGTACCTATATATTATTATGTTATTTGCTGGCTGGGAAGTCCGTATAGTGAAAAACTGACTGAGGTCTTGAAAATGCTGCCTGAGGCCACAGGCTAAGGGCAGCATTTTCAAGCCTGACGAGACAGTTTTTAACTATTTTGACCGACCCTAAGCCGTTAAATAACTTGACATTTTTCCCTTTCTCCCAAATCACTTTTATAATTGTTGACCTTTTCAATGCACACATCGTGCATGTATTACCGTGAATGTGGTCAGAGATAGGAAAATCCAAACTGCACTGAGAACTAATCAGATTGCAAGATTTGTTACTGTGTCCTCTTACAAACAATAAATGTATATAGTTTTTCGCAGTTTTCCAGCGTTTGCAAGGAAAATCCTGTATTAGTCATCACACTCAAAAGTCCAGCCGGTATTTTACGTCAGTTACAGAACCTTCTAACGTTTTGGCTTAAATCATGACCAGCAAGCTGTTGTTAAGTTGTTAAGATGTTAAGTGTTGCAAGCCAACACTTAAGATAGTGTGTGGCACTTTACATGTACACATGATACAATATAAACACAGGACACAGTGCAGCTGATAATGCAATGAGACACAAAGTTGATCCAGGGTGGGGAACTCCCATCTGAAAAGGAAAGGGGTGCTTGTTGGATATTTTGAAAAGAACCCCTGAGAGGTAACAAAATCCTGTTCTGTGGGCGTGGATTGAAATTTTTTCATCCCTACAAGCCACCAATTCTAAAACAACGCACTAACTGACACTTCCGTAATTTTTACTAGTGACAAAGATGATTGCTTCAAATACCTTCTTGTTGATTTTCTTTATATATGGAAGTTCCTCCCCCCTCCCCCGGAGTTGATCATGTACTCTGACGTGAAGAGGTTTTATGGCAAGGTTTTGAATTTGGGTCATTTTATTGTTGTGTTAACTTTTTTGTAGGTCTTTAACGTGCCATTCGTTTGCAATTGCAAAAAGTTGTAATAAATTATCTAATTCCCATGAAAATAAGTAGCTATAATAACTACTAGTTAACTAGTTTTCTGAGCCAATCAAGGGACAAGTTGTTATGAGAATAGCGAGCATTTATTATAAGACAAATCTTGTTAACTAAATTCCAGCCATTTTAAACCAATGTGAAAAGGTCCTTTCCATTAGAAAATATCTGTGGAAGGAAGGTGACTTTTTGGGGTAAACTAAATTATTTGACCAATTGGACCAAAGACTTAATTTCGGACTGAAGACTTAATTCCAGTTAGTATTTAAATTCTAACTTCGGTTGGCTTCAAGGTTTAAAGAAATAAATCTAGCTTAATTTGAATTATTTCTTTAAGTTTTGGAGCCAACTGAATGAAGTTGCAGGAAGATTTATTAAAAAGTAATGTTGTAATGCTTTATTTAGTCCTATAATGTTCCGCATATGTTAAGTTTTTTTTTTTTGTTATACAAAATTGTGTCAAAGTTTTGGCAAATGAGCGACATCCCATGTATTCTAATAATATGCTTTGTACAGCAATGTACAAAGCAATGTACAGGCTGAAGTTTCTCATGTCTTAAAAGCTTGTAGCGTTAGAGAGTCAGAGATTTGATCGTAAAATTTCATATTGATGGTATGGCACTGTAGATTTGGCTTAATGTGTTAAATAGGTTACTGCTAAAAATAGTGAGGATTTCAATGACCTCAGTGAATTCTCGGACATGCGATCTTTGACAGACAGGACAGTGACTCTGGTTCTGAAGGTTCAGACAGCAGTCAGTCGGAATCTGAGTCTGACGATGATGGAAATGAACAGCATGAGATGCAGCGCCATCAGCCACCTCCATTATCACACTACCATCCAGCAAGCCAGATGTTGTCACCTGGACAACTGCAGCACACCTTTAACAACAATCCAACCACCCCGACGCAAAAGAAGAAGTTTGAAGAAAGGGTATGTATAAGATTATAAACATATGCAATCCATTCCACAATTGGTGCATGACATTTAATTTACAGACTGCAGACTGTAGAGTACTTTTAAGGCCTGAATAACACTCCAGTTAGCCTGGATATCACTTAGGTGAGGAAGTTACTCTGTTTATGGTCAGCTCTTGGTTGTGGAAATGGGAAGAGGGTATTTGTTTACAGTTAGCTCTGATCTTGGTAATGGAAATGGGAATATGATATTTGTTTATGGTTGGCTCTAGATCTTGTTGATGGTAATGAGAATTCGAAATTACTGTTTGTGTAGTTGATAAATAGGCTGCAGTTTGCAAATGTCATACACCACTCCACAGCGACACCATACTTTTAATTAAGTATTGGAGCCCTGAGGATATACTTGCAATTATAATAAAATATTTGGAAATATTTTTGCCTGCAGTTTTTTTTTTTTTTACACCCAATTTCTCTTTTGTTTGAAATAGTTTTGGGAAGAGGATCCAGAAACTTATGGAGTCAGAAGATCAGGAAGATCAAGAAAGGAACCAGAAAGATTTACTGTAATACAAGAGGTAGCAGTTTACCCTTGGTACAAGTTGGTATTTTCCTTTGTTCTCCTGTACATATAAGCAAAGGTTTTGTAATGCAGCACAAGCAAGTAAAAAATTAGTGATAAAACGTCTTTCGCTTTTATCGTTCTGCTGTATGTTCGGATAATGTGTTGTAATGTAATATATAAAATGAAGGAAAATACGAAATTGTTTCAAGGGTAATGTTGAATCACAACATACACATAACTAGACTGGGTTTTGCCTAGTTCTTAGCCCTCAATATTTTGTTAAGGTTAATCTGTTGTTTAGAGTCATGTGGTCTGAGCAAAGAAAGCAAGGCTTTCCCTGGTTGTTTGTGACAGCTATGTCATTGAGTTAAATAAATACTTTATTTAAATCAATTATGGAACATTATTAAGAGGACTGCGAGAAAGCCATCACAAAGTAACCAGGCAAGGCTGGGTTGACTACATCTGTATTTCATAGTAATAGATGAATTTTAGAACAAAGTAGGCTATTTCGTCATTACTAGTGCCTCAGCATTTAAGATTGGTATGACAATTTGCCTGTACCCATTTATAGAGTATTACTACTTTGAGTGACAAGAAGCACTGTGAGAATAAAAGGAAGAACACCACTCAATGTCCCCAGCTGTGGCTTGAATGTAGATGATTTGATCATTTGATATTATTGTAATTATTATCATGTTTGGTCTAAGTACAGTTAACTAAAGATGGATTAATGATAGATGGGGTGGATCTATACCAGTTTCTACCATTTTGTAGAAATCAGTCAGATTTTTCAGAATTACTCAGGACCCATGCTAGAAATTTTTTGAGGGAGCATGGTCCCAGACTCCTCTAGACGCTTCAACCTTTGAGACTCATTGTTTTGGAAATCAATCGCCATAGATCCATGCCTGGATAGAAATGTTTCATAACCTCTGTAGTATTGATGTGTACCTTGTTTTGTTTTGTAGGGATCAGGAAGTGAGGATGGAGAGAGGAGTGAAGGAATGCCTAGAAAGAGGAAAGTGAGGTCCTCAGGAAGACAGAACAGAAGGATTTCATCCACAAGGTTAGAGGTTTGACGCTATACATTTATGGTAACTTATATTAATTTAGTGTGATAGCATAAATGATTGTTTGCTTGATGTTTGATAGTGCGTGTCAATATTAATATGTATAGTCTTCACCAGTGGCCTCTAGCTTCAAGGGCCATTAAAGCATGCAAGCAACTAGTAAATTGAATACAATAATGGCTAGGAAAAATAACTATTTTGAGGCGACCGTGTTGTGTGGTATATGGATAACATCTGTGGGATGTACATGTATTGCCCTTTCAAAGGTCCATTAAGAACATAAGTTCTTACCTGAGGGAGATACCCTTACAATAATTAGACTTTCCTTGCTCTTTCTCTCTGTTCCTTCTTCCATTGCCCTCCACTCTTCCCATCTCTCCCTCTCTCTTCCACCCTGCCTCTCCCATGCTCCCTCTCTCCTCTCCTACCATCTTTTCTTCCTTTCCTTCCTTTTTCCTTCTTTCTCTCTCTCTCCCTTCCTTGCAACATTGCTTTCTTCCTTTCTCCTTCATTCCTTCTCTCCCTTACTCTTTCACTTCTTTCTTCCCCTTTCCTCCTTTGACCCTATCCCCTTCCACCCTCCTATAAGGTGCGAAAAAGGGAAACTTCTCCTGGTAGTTAAATTGAGCATTTACAGAAACCTTCATACTAACATTTAAGGTCAGGGCTAAAAGGGTAACTAAAGATATCTTAGTTTATGGTAAACTTTGGGCGTAAATGTTCTCTATTTGCCCTAGAAACATGCCATTGTAACAGGGATTGTATCTCACTTTTCTCTGCATCAAAATATCACATTTCAGTGAAGACTGGTCAGTGGCAGATGGCAATGGTAGTGAAAGTGAAAGTAGCGACAACTACACTCCTGAACAGGAGGTCAGGAACAGACCGAGACCTGTGCCACGCGCTAATGCAAGGGTGCCGCCAGTTGTACCCAAACCTAAGGATTTTGTTCCTCGCAAGAAAGCTCCTGCACCCTCGCCACAGAAAGTTCCCAGTAGGATAAAGAAGTTAGAGAGTGAGGAATCTGAAGAGGATGACGACAATGATTATGATGATGATGATGATGATGAAAACAGCAGGAACTCCGTCAGAAGAGCTGCAGTAACTATTTCAAGGTAGAAGAGCAATCTTGACTTTGCAATTGATAATGATAGCTAGCGGTGCAGAATCTGCATCACTAGTGTTCTTACTCAGAAACAATGTGAAAAATCATATTACTTCTTCAGCTATGCACAAGTTTTGTGACAACCACTACTTCTTGTGAATATCACACCTACCTGCCATTTCCTATACATTTTTCCTTGTTTCATTGTGTAGCCATGATAAATGAGGCAATCTTGTGTTGTTCATTCAAACATAGTTATAAAGAAGAGAGTGAAGATGGAACTGATTCTGATGACGTGATTGAACACGATTATGATGCCGCAGGAGAATATGTTGAAGATGACAGGGAGTGCATTGAGAAAGTACTGTACAGCCGTCTAGGCAGACTAGGAGAGATTGGAGCAATAACTACAGTCTACGCACCGGAGTACGAGGAAATGAAGAAACGAGGAGAGCCTGGGCCAGGTGAACCTAGTGAAGTACAGTTCTTGATTAAGTGGAAGGGCTGGTCACATTTACATAACACATGGGAAACAGAAAAAAGCCTTACAGATCAGAATGTGAAGGGAATGAAAAAACTGAGCAACTTAATCAAGAGGGAGCAGGATATTGCAGCCTGGTAAGAAATCTAGAAATTACAGATATGCAGGTGTTTCAACATCTAGTTTCTCCCTACAGCTTCAATACAATATCAAGCAGTCAGGTGGGGAGAGTTAAGAAACTCATCAACTAGAAGGCAGTCTTTTAGCTTGGTGATCTATTAAATTCTCAGAACTGTATACAGAAGAAAATTATGCCATTTAGTAAGGAGAAATAATATTTTTAGTTTTTGAGACTTAATTAAAAATTGAATCACACTTCAGATATTTTTTTTTTTTTTAGGAAAAAGTTTGCTCTTCCAGAAGACATTGAGTATTTCAACATTCAGTTACAAATGAACTATGATCTCTTTGATGAATACAGAGAAGTTGAGAGAATAACAGGTATGTATGAATGATTATTGTATGCACAGTAGTTGTTAGTCTGGAGCCATGCTAATGTAGAAAGTGAGGCTCTTACAGGCCACAACCCACAAATTATTTAGGAGGAGATTGAATCACACTTTACAAAGTACACTGATTTTGTGTCTCAACTGTAGTTTCTTTCTTGTATATAGCTGACTCCCATCACTGTAAATAAATGTATCTTCTCTCCACAAGTTTTGTGGTGTGATGATACGGGGAGCTTAAGTAATGACAACGATGATGCCAAGAGCAATGTCTAGTGGAAATAATTGAACTTTGCAATTCTCTACATCTGTCCAGTATGACTGGTGTTCTAAAAACCTGCTTAAACTAAACAAATTACATGAATGAATAGAAAGAAAAGCTGTTAGTTTCTCTCATTCTCCAGAGAAGACAGAACATTTAGTCATTTTGCATTGCTGTTTTTGCAAAGGATGAATAAAATAATAGTAATAATAATAATAATAATAATAATAATAATAATAATAATAATAATAATAATAGATTTGTATAGCGCCATATCCAGGGCTCATGGCGCTTTACAGTAAAAAATGTTATTAAAAATAAAATTTACATTAAAAATTTACATCAGTGATAAAAAATTACTAACAAATAAAATAGCTAAGCTGTAAAAATGAAAGTAAAACTAGGAATCATTAAAACCTTTAAATAAAAACTGACTAACTTAACTAAGTGACTGACTAACTAACTAGCTAAACTATCTAATCTACTAATTAACTAACTAACCAAAAGTCTAAGTCTAAAGAGGATAATTCCTGGGACAATGTACACAATTGAGTTCGTAACAGGTGTAAATGTTCTTATGTTATAGCTCATACCATGGTGAAAAATCTCGACGAGAAAGGAAATGTTGTGAATCAAGTAGACTACCTATGCAAATGGCAGGGCTTACCATATGGCGAGAGCACATGGGAAGACGGAGGACTAATTTCCAGATTTCATCAACAGAAGGTTGATGCTTATCTCAACCGACAGCGATCCGAAAAAATCCCCATTAAGAGTGCAAAAGTGCATCGTCAGAGACCAAAGTTTGTTCCTATAAAAAGACAGCCATCCTTCCTTGGAAATGATGAACTTATGCTAAGAGATTATCAACTTGATGGGTTAAATTGGCTTGTTAATTCTTGGTGCAAAGGTCACTCGGTGATTTTGGCAGATGAAATGGGTCTTGGTAAAACAATTCAAGTTATTTCCTTTCTATCATATTTGTATAATGCTCAATCCCTTTATGGACCTTTCTTGTTGGTTGTGCCGTTGTCGACAATGGCTGCTTGGCAGAGGGAATTTGGCTTATGGGCTGCAGAAATGAATGTGGTGGTTTATTTAGGAGATGTAACAAGTAGAAATAAGGTAAGCTAGTTTGCTAAATTAACAGCAGCATTTTGTAAAATTAAAAAAAAAAAACTGAAAGAAGAAGTTCTTAATCTCAGAATTAATTTGTTCGTTCATGTGTCTGTCTGTCTGTCTGTCTGTCCACCTATCTGTCTGTCTGTCTGTCCACTCTGTCCGCTCACTTGCTCGCTCTGGATCATGAGGTACATTAAGACTGCAACTCTCACTCTCCAACCAGCCCTGTCTTGTGCCACGCCCTGCTGGCCCACCCCTCCTAACCGCACTTCCTTCCCCGTTTGTAAAGTCTGAGTTTATTTCTCTTCTGTCATGCAATTGTACAGAATTTATTCTTCAGTAAAGTGCTAAGTATGTGTTACCTTGATGAGAACGACTGAGAAAACATACTGCCAATGCCGCATATTTTTGGGGAGATGTTTCCATCCTAGACTGTGCCAGAAGTGTAGGATGGTTATATATTTTTTTAATTACTGCAAAACTTATATCAAGTTGTTCTTTAGAGGCATGGAAAGGCAAGATATTGTCATCTTTACCAGTGTCCAATGTTTCCAAAGTCCAGAAACATTTTCAGTACATATTACCCTTTTTTGATCAACTAAAAATGTAATTTTCAGCATGTTTTTTTTATTATTTTGTTAAGTTTGATCATTATTTGATGGCATTCAGTTGATTTCAATGCAATTTTGCTCTTTCAGATCCGTGAATATGAATGGTACCGTGCTAACAGCAAGTCAATAAAATTCAATGCTCTTTTGACAACTTATGAAATCTTATTAAAAGACAAGGTATGAGTGAAGACTTACAGTGTAGCACAAGTTGATCATTACTACTTCCCTTACATGATTTAGGAATAATTTTGTGTTGATCTTTAAGAAAATAGCTCAAAGAAAATAATTTATTGACAGAACTAGGACATGCTGTTGACGTGATAATAGCGTGAGGAAAGGGAATTTACACTTTGATGATCAAAGCAAACAAGACTTTGTTTTTCTTTTTTTCTTTGCAGTGATTTCTAAAAGAAATAGAAAACATGTTCTATGTGTTTCTTTCAAGTTATACAAACACTCGTGACAGTTTAGGAAAACTCAAAAAACATTGAAACACTCACTTAATTAACACTTCTTTCCTCTTGAATTTCAAAAGCAAACCTTAGGAACTGTTAATTGGTGTTGTCTTGTTGTGGATGAAGCTCACAGACTGAAGAATGACGATTCCCTGTTGTACAAAGCTCTCATGGAATTCAATACCAATCACAGAGTGCTAATAACTGGCACTCCACTGCAGAACTCTCTTAAAGAACTCTGGGCATTACTACAGTTCATCATGCCCAACAGGTGAGCTGTGAAATCCAAGGGGAAAATAAAGCTTTTTGCTGTAATTTATTTAGAAATATTTCATGTATTTAAGGGTATTTTAAAAGCTGTTTGTTTATTTAGAAATTGGTAGAAATTAGCTTCAATGTGTTGGACATTGAGGAAGAACTAAGAATTCAGAGCAATGCAACTTTGGAACAAGCTGTCAGACAACATTAAGTGCTAGTGTATATTTGCAGTACGTTTTTTTTGTTAGTTAATTTTCAATTGCAACAGTTACTATAGTTGAATCTTGATTTTTCGAACCTCAGAGGAACCAAAAGTTGGTTTGAAAAATAGGGAAATTGGGGGAGAATGACAGTGTTCAACTGACGGGAGGGAAGCAACTTTTGATTTGAGTTATTGGGAGTTTTGAAAAGTTTAGGGTTTGAGAAATCAGAATTCCACTGTGTTGTTAAGTTTACCCAAATGTCTTTTTTTGACTATAGGTACTCAGTACATGTATTTTCTTTTCAGTGCAACTATAGTTATAAAATATAAGACTTTAAGGTAAAAAGCTGTTAAAATTAGGAGTCTAAACGTTTGCGATCTGTTTGATCATCATCAGAGATCATCTGATTGATCACGTAATGATCAATCAGATGATCTCTGATGATGATCAAACAGATTGCAAACGTTTAGACTCTTAATATTAACAGCTTTTTACCTCAACGTTTTATATTTTACTTTTATCAGCAAAATGTATATATATAACTGTAGTTATGTTCCATTTCTTTTTTTAAGATGTGTAGATTTTTTCTTATTATTTTTTATTTTCAATTCTCAAAGTTAATTATTTCTTTCCAATAAGTTATCTTTTTTCTTTATAATATGCTCGTAATAATGTTGTCTTTGAGGATAAGTTATATTTGTTAGACCAGGGCTGGGATCTAGTTGAAAATGTAAAAGTTGGCCAGGTTTGTCATCACTTGTTGTCATGTAGGTTTTATTCCTGGGATGAGTTTGAGAGGATGCATGCCACTCAAGAGGAAAAAGATAAAGGATTTTCAACTCTTCATAAAGAGCTGGAACCTTTCCTTTTAAGAAGAGTCAAGAAAGATGTGGAGAAGTCCTTGCCAGCCAAGGTACAGATTGCAGTCTTTCATAAGATTATTCTCAGTTGAACTATACTTACAGTGTATAGATCGGTCTGTTTATATGCATGCACTGTACATCATTTGTTAGTGGAGGTGTGGCGACCTCATGGTTAGTTAACCTTGCTGACATTGTTATCAGGAAAGTAGAAAAGGCAAGGTGGCAATTGGTCTACTTTACTCTCCTTCTTCAGCTTCATCTTTTTGTCACTGCCATCGAAGTAATTATGATATAATTATGAACGACAAAGGTATAATCTGTATAATTAATAGAACAAAATGCTGTTTATACTAGCCACAAAACATCATTAATTGCACCCTTGGGAAATGTCAAAAGTGCATAACTCACTAGTTAATCAGAGAAACAGAACCTTTCAAGAACATTCATGTTTACTCAGAATACTTCCCTGTAGAAAAGCACTGAGTCCTGTTTAATTTTAAGTGGTTGAATTATCAATATCGAGTTTGTGAATGTTTTTTTTTATTACACACATAGGTGGAACAGATTTTGAGAGTGGAAATGTCATCAATTCAGAAACAGTATTATAGGTAAGTTATCTGTGATGTAGCTATTTTGTGAGGGATAAACACCAGAGGGGGGGGATACTCCTTAAAGTTTGGTGGGGGTGTGTGGCCCAGACCTTGAAAGTTGTACCCTATTTCAAGCCAAAATGTGTGATTTTCCAAGCCACTCTGCCCCCCACCCCCTCTAAAAAAATATCCAATTTCAGACCTCCAGAATTAGTACATGGCTCTAATTTTATATACGACCTCAGCTAACCAGAAATGGCTTCCATTTGCATAAACATTCAAGAAGGGCACAGCTACAAATGAGCCAATGTTGATGCTGCAGAAAAAAAGTTCCTCGTAAACAAAATACCCAATGCCAAGTCAGAGTGAATAACATACCCTATTTCAGACCAAAACTGCACAAAAACCAATTACCCTTTGGGGCCGCACATACCTTGATATAGCCCATGTAAAGGAGTAAACCCCAACCTCCAGGATAAACATCTCTCTGAGAAACCGATGTTTATCACTAATGTATCAGCCTAGAAGGGAAGCTCAGTAGACCCCACATGCAATGCAGACGACCTTTTTGCAGTGTCTATTAATGGTAAAGTCATCACTGACACAGAGCTTGCTATACTGTAAGTAGTCCTCTAGCTAAGATCAAATCAGAATATTTGGAGAAGCAGATAGAAAAATTCTCATAGCAAAGTAGTAGCCAACAAGAAAAAAAAAATTCTATCCACGGGCTAAAAGACTCCATTCGCTCCACTCCCCAAGTCTTTAAATTGTAAAGTGGATTTACGTTCTGTTTCCTTTCTTTTAGGTGGATCCTCACAAAAAACTTTGCAGCTTTAAACAAAGGTTTAAAAGGAAATGCAAACAGCTTTTTAAACATTGTGATGGAGCTGAAGAAATGTTGTAATCATGCTCAGCTGATCAGGCCTGATAATTATCAAACAACCACCGACCCTTTGCAGGTACTGTGTATTATTTAATAGTTTGTCTTTCAAATCCAATTCCAGAAAAAATGTTCTGTAGTGTATAAGCTATTATGCCCTAACATGTACTTGTCATTAAGTCCCTTTCTTTCCTTACCTGTATAGTTGGTCTTTTAAACTGTTTGACTCAGGAGGTAGCTAGGGGGGGGGGGGGGCTGGGGTGTCCATGATGCCCCCTTTTGTAAGTCTTTTTTAAGCAAACAACCTATAACAGTTGGCAAAAATGACATGGCAATCTGGTGAGTACCCTCACTTTGACACAGTGTGATGCCCCCCCTTTGAAAAATCCTGGCTACACCTCTGTGACTTCTGATGTGATTCCATGCAGACACATTGTGAAACTTTACATTATGAAACATTTTTGCCTCCCAACCCCAGTATTAAAATCACACACTGTGTTTTACACTTACTCTGACCTGTGAATATGCATACAGGTTGATTAATACTTTTGAAATTAATAGTTTCCTATTATGTTTCAACTGGTTAATGTTGTGTTTTATTAGAACCTTATCAGAGGTAGTGGCAAGCTATTTTTGCTTGACAAGCTGCTGTGCAGGTTGAAGGAGACAGGCCACAGGGTCCTTATCTTCTCGCAGATGGTGCGTATGCTGGACATCTTAGCGGAGTATCTTCAACAACGCCGTTTCCTCTTTCAGGTAAATTCCTGCACAGGGCTTCCTTTGATTGGGATTCAACTGGTATAGGTAAATTACAATTGGTGGTAATCAAATTTGGCAGCCAAAATTAAAGCCAGAAGAAAAAACAAGAAGGGGTGGGAAACATATGTCAAACCTTAGCAAAATAATTACCTATCATTTTGTATTTCCTTGTTAATCTATCAATGAGCACAGAAAAGGTTCAAGATTATGATTGAAATCTCAAGTAAGGAACACATCGTGTTGCTAAATGTAACTATGCATTCAGTAGTTTCTATTAAGTCAAGGAGACTTTAATCTGAATGTTGCTTTTGTCATAGAATTTATTTCAAGTGAGCTGTTAACATCCTGAAATTTTTAAGTTGTTGTTCTTACCTTGTTGTTATTTTAGAGACTGGATGGCTCCATAAGAGGAGACTTGAGAAAGCAGGCTTTAGACCACTTTAATGCTGAAGGGTCCGAGGTACATTATAAATCAATAAAATATAACTTGTCTAGACTTCTCACTATCAAGCATGTACAGAAGATTGTTGCTAGAAGCCTTCAATTTTACGGGTGTATGCACAGTCTGTGCAATACCAATTTCTTGAACACTCAATTTTGTAACCTCCCAATAACTTGAACCAAAGGATGTTTGCTTATAATTTCCCCCCTGATTTCTCCAGCTAGTGGATTTTTCAGGCCAATTTTCATTTCCCTTGGAGGTTCAAAAAATCAGCATTCCACTCTATTGTATATAGTTAAATGAAATTTAGCATAGTTAGCGACTAGGAGCTAGTCTGGTCAGTAACGTTTTTGTTGGCAGTTGTTAGTTTCTTGGCTGTCTGTTAGCGTTTGTTTAGGGTTTGGTGCGTTCTGTAGCGTTTGATATAGTTCTCTGAAATTTTACATAGTTTATGACCAGGAGCTAGTCTGGTCAGTAGCGTTTTTTGTAGGCGTCTGTTAGTGTCTTGGCCATCTGTTAGCGTTTGTTAAACGTTTGGTGCATTCTGCAGCGTTAACAGCAGTCATGTGGTCATGGGAGCCCTGGGGCTGACATTGTCTAGTGGTATTCTTGGTTAGTACGTGTGTTGTCGTCCCATGTGCTTGCAGTGTGTTTGTTGCTCTGCGAGCATGGCGTTGTGGGTTGAATTATAGTAGTTTAGCGGTTCTTGGTGTTCCCTCCCTATCCCCCCCCCCCCCCCCTCTTTTCAGCAGTTTTTTTTTCTTTCCACTGAGCCATCTGGCTTGAGCGTGATGGGTGCCTGTAGGGGGCCTGGCATGGGGGGCTCGTGGCTTGGTTGCGGGTTGGGCAGGCCAGTCAGGTGTTCTAGCGCCTTGGGGATGTGACTGCAGTTGCAGCCCCCAGGCTTCATAGGCACCTTCCCTCCACTAGTGACTTGGGCGTTAACAATCATATGTCAAGTGTCTTTTGAAATAGTTGCTACAAGTTGTAAACTTGCAATTTACAGTGATAGCTGACTCAGCTGCACCTTGTTGAACTAAATAACTTAGGCTTAACCTTACCGTTCAGTGTAATATTATGATTAAAGAGGACTAATTGCATATGTGAGATTTGCAGTAGAAATCATAGTTTCTTGGAAAATCATTGAGCAGAATCAAGAACAAGTTGTATGGCATACAAAGTACAATGAATCACATAGTGAACTTCAATCTTTTACTGTTGAACTGACAGTTGGTTTTGTAATTTCCTTGAAGGATTTCTGTTTCCTGTTGTCCACTCGTGCTGGGGGCCTGGGTATTAACCTGGCCACAGCTGACACTGTCATCATTTTTGACTCAGACTGGAACCCCCAGAATGACTTGCAAGCACAGGCTCGTGCACACAGAATAGGACAGAGAAATCAGGTGTGTTTTTTAGTGTGTGTTTTTTAATTTGTTGCGAGACTGAGACATTTTGACTTTTAAAATTGCAAGACTGAAACCTCAAAGTGTTTTAATGCAAGCATGAGACATTCAGACTCTGTGACATTCAGATGTTATAATAGCAAACAAACAAATTGGTACTTGAAGACTTTCTTAGCTTTGCAATAAATCAAGAAACGAACACACACATAACTGCTAAGTAAAATTTGACAAACATTTTGCAAGTTCCATGGTTTTTGTGGACCATTTGCCACCCCTGAAATTGAGCGCAGTTATTATTCTCAGCTGCCCTAACCTTTCAACAGTATGTCGATGCTATAGGAAAATTGAAAGATTAGTCATAAATGCAAGTCAAAATCTGTGTCGTTGGATCCACCCAAAATTGTCTAAAAAATTTATCAAAAAAAGTTTATTTCCTGTCTAAAAGTTCCTTTGTCATTTTCATAGTGGTCGATGTTAGAAAGCATTGTAATTTTGTTCTGAGTTGGAAATAAAATGAGAGGAACTAAATTAATCTTGATGTTTTCATTAAAGCTTTCAGCAGAACGGCAATAGGTTTTTACAGAAAGGCAAAACAACTGAGAACTTGTAAGAAAAACATTCCTCTAAATGCTTAAACCGGGCAGGCAAAATCATCCTCAGAGCCAGTCAATTTGCCTCCGGGGCCCAGCCCTTAATGAAACCCCTGTTAAATTTATTTTGAATTTGAGTATAAAAAATAGATAACAATAAAAAAAGGGAAATAAAAATAGTGGATAAAGTCAAGAAATTGTTGTGTTATAGGAGATACGTAAAGAAGACACTTCTCCAAGTTTTAGGTCTCTGCGTTTTCCCACACTTCAGATACAGGGTCCGAAATTGCGCTTTCCTGGTCACCAATGCGACTAAAAATTTTGCTCTGGCAACCAGAATTTCACAACTGGTCGCCAGCGGGTGATTAACTATTTCATGCCAATTATACAATAACTTCGATTTTCAGCCAAATCGATTAAAATAAAATTCAAAGCCGCCCGCCAATTGGGCATTTATTTTCCTCATTATAAATCTACCACAACATTTCACAGCTACGATCAGTGCGAAGCTTCGCCGCCATGTTTTTTCAGTGGTTTCCCATAATATACGTATTGCAGGCGCAAGAGGCCACGTGCGTTCTTTCGCCGTAAATATTTATTCAGGCGATTTGGTGTCCAAGATGTTCTGAAATCTTTCCATAATTTATTACAAGGTGGAGACGGAACATCTGTGAAGAAATTAGTTGAAGATTTAGATCTTCTCTGGGTGTCAAAAGGTGGAAATGTAGATCTGTCAAAGTAGTCAAAAGATGATTTGCGTACTGGTTTGATTCCTGATTACATCAATTGCAAATATTTTGCCGGCAAGCCCATGGCGCCCAAAAATTTTGGTTTCTGTTTCGCTGCAAAGGAAAAATTTTATTGACACTTTTTGACGACCACATTATTCCATATGGCGACTGAAAAAAAAATTTCAGTCGCCAGTTGGCACCTGCCTTAAAAATTTAATTTCAGACCCTGAGATATTCATCGAAATGTGCTGTGCAAATTTAGAGAGCCCAGTATGGAGCCGCCATGTTGGTGGAGCTCCTTGGTCCACCTATATGGCAGTCAGAAGATAGTGTAAACATCTGGAACTTACTTTGGCTATCTGGTCGACTGATGATCTAAACTGAACCAAAAAACACTTACACAAACACTAAGTAATGTATGTAAGTATGTATTTTTTGACAAATGCGATCCTAGCTTAATGTCACGCACCGCCATAACCGAAATTCAAAATTCGCCGGTTTCCAAATCAAGCACACTACTGAGTCGAAAAGTTGTAAACAGAGATAAATTTAGATCTCATTATGCCAGATGAGGATAAAAGCTTTCATGGCTCTTTAGTTTAGGATTTTGAAATGTGATGATGTCACATGGAAATGATCTATTGAACATAATAAATTATTTTGCTTTGAAAAAATGCCAGATTCCTAGACTTCGCTTAAGTTGCCATGCAGTCAAACAATTGTCTCAGTTTTGTATGTTTTTTTTAGGAACAAAATAAAATTTAACCAGGCGAAATTCTAAATGTGAGTTCTCTTAGACAATCTGATAGGGAAAGATCACACATACTTGTCTACCTGTAGTTGTATTGATGTATAGTTAGACAGAAGGTAAGTATTCTTTACAGTAGCACTGGTTAACCAAGTGGAAGCAGTTTTTTCCATTCTACAATGTAATTCTGACGTTTCATTTTACTAGGTGAATATTTATCGGCTTGTTGCGAAAGGCAGTATTGAAGAAGACATTTTGGAACGAGCTAAGCGCAAGATGGTTTTGGATCATCTTATTATCCAGAGAATGGACACGACCGGACGGAAGGTGTTGTCTAAGTCATCTGGAGCTCCCTCATCGTAAGTGCTTACACCAGTTTTTATATTTAATTCAACAACCAGATAACTAAATTGTCTCTTGGAACAACATACAGTTGTTCAGTTGATCAGAAGTAGAATTCTCTGTAGATTTACAAATGGAGGGGTTTCATTAATGTTACCAACTGGAGAGCGACTGGATTTTACACTGGCAGGCAAAACTTTTCAAATGAAACTTATTAATTTGTAAGAAAGGCTTTCCTTTAGATGGTCAGACCAGAAAATTTGCAACCTTGGATTCATAGCAACCTTGATGGGGTTTAGAAATATATCTCTGAATAAATTAAACCTTGCAGTGACACAAGGTTTATTTTTATCCCTGGGATTGTTTGAGTATTGGTTTAACAGTTTCACAAGATGGCACCTTTCAACTGGAAGTAATTGCTTGGACATACAAGTTTGTTTTTCTCTGAGACTTTTCTTGGAGAAGTTCTCGATCCAATGACCTCTAATATTGTAATTCTATAAGTTTCAGGAATTTGTTATATTTGTACAACAATATTCTGATGTCCCTTGTTCATACCTTTTATCACTCATGGCTCGAGTTAACAACAATGATGTTTGATACACCAGCTTGTTTCATTATAAATGGAACTCAAATCAACTGAAGAATAGAAGGTTGTATTGTAAGTGCTTAAAATGCTGAATAGAAAGAGACATTTTACAGGCCACCAGAGAAACATGTAAAAGCAAGAATATTCTTGTTTGCGCTAAGCAGTTATTGTGCATTCACTTGGAACAAACTTTTAGCCAGGATTTGAAAAGTGGGTGTCCAAAATATGCTAAGTTTTTTCTTCAATGAACAATTTAGCCTAGACACCCATCTGGCTAAAGGCGTGTGTTGGAAGAAGTCATTTACCAACAAGGAATCAAACATTGAATGGATGCCCACATATGGGCCAAGCAAGGAGGCCGAGTACCTGAAAATTTGACACAGAGACGAAAGATAGCATACAAAGTCTTAATTCCCCTAACTCTTCTAGCAATTCTTCTCTACTCTGTTAGAAGGTAGAGGAAAGAAGCATCTTGGTGAAATTCCAACCTCTGTTTCTATTCTGCATTTTATGCGCTTCTGATGCAATGCTTATGCCTTGGCGTTGTTTCACTGTTTTCCTTACATTTAAGTGTTACATAAATGTTTTTATGACTTAGACTAATTTAATTAGTAAAAATATTTTTCCCTTTAAAGGAGTACACCATTTAACAAAGAGGAGCTTGCAGCTATCTTGAAATTTGGAGCAGAAGAACTCTTTAAGGAAGGAGATGGAGAGGATACTCAACTTCAGGTCTGCATTATTCTGTCACTAATATGTCAATCTCCAGCAGTGATAAAATCCTATATGCTCTATTTAAAACAAATGCCACCACCTCAGAAAAACAGACAAACAAGCGTGTTTAGATGGATAGGGACCCTCCTTTAAAAGGGGCAACAGTGTCTGGGATTCCTTTTTCTCTGCACTTAAGTCTGCATATGAGTCAAGTGGCCCATCAGGCTGGAGCTTATCCTGGTTTCTGTAGCATGAAGCGACAAGGAGTATTTCTACTCCCCCCTGGATATGATGCTCGTCCATTGCAGGGTTACCCCCCCTCCCCAACATAAAGTTTGCCGGTTCCCATTTATATACCTGGGTGGAGAGAGACACTGTGAGAGTAAAGTGTCTTGCCCAAGAACACAACACAATGTCTCCGGCAAGGGCTCGAACTTGGACCTCTTGATCTGGAGACAAGCACACTAACCACGAGGCCACCATGCCTGGATAGGGACCCTGCTAATGGGGCAACAGTGTTTGGAAATAATTCAACATGTGATGCTGAAGTTACTGCTGTAACCTATTTCATAAAATGAAATTGGCCATTTAGTAGAGTTAGGTTTGATCCATACAGCGTTTGGGTTCCTATGCACATGTTTTGTGTAATTTTGGGAGTGTGTCATTGGTGATAGCAAAACTGTAAGTAAATTAAGGACTGAGCATTATTAAGCAACAGTGTGCTTCTTGTAGGAAATGGATATTGACGACATCCTCAGAGGAGCGGAAACCAGGGATTCAGATGACCACCCACACACCATAGGGGAAGAACTACTGTCACAGTTCAAGGTATGTATGTGATTATACACTGTTGAACATGGACAATGGTCATTGAGACGCAGAACAGCCCTTAGAGTGTATTTCCAACCCCAAAGAGTTGCTTGCAAATTGTACTGTATGGATCAGTGCCTGGTAAAGACTTACCGTCCTTAAAACACCTTTTGATTTCTTCAGTTTTTAACATTATCACTTTGGCTTGAGTTCAAGGGATAAAAGGGGTACATTTAGAAGAATCACACACAAAACCCTTCAGGTTTTTATAGGCTTTCATCACAGTTGCTAAGTTGCTTCACAACAGCAATTGCTACTTACACTCGTCAGCATCCGTCGATCTTAGCAGATCATGGATCTACGCTCTGGAGACTGTTATTCAGCTTGCACAGGAGCATCACTTACTATGGCTCTACAGGCCGATACTTACAATGATTCCATTATTTGATCAATTATAATAATTATTATACCTTTATAAAAATTATTATACAACTATAAATAATTAGCGTAATTATTATAATTTTCATAATATATTATTTGGCAGGTTGCTAGTATTGCCATGGATGCTGATGAAGATGGGGTTGCTGTTGTGAATCAAGAGAGCAAAACAACAGATGAAGGCAAAAGCTGGGCAGACATAATTCCTGAAACTGAGAGAAAAAAGCTGGAGGAGGAGGAAGAGCAGAAAAAACAGCTTGAGATGTATTTGCCACCACGAAACCGAAAAACTGTCAAAAAGGTATCATGGTATTTTGACTCATGTTGGCCATGTGCAAAATTACCTTTAAACTGGAAGAAACCTGAAAATAATAGTTAAAAAAGATAGAAAAACACCAAAGAAATAGTAATAAATCATAAATGAACGAGGATGGTTTAGGATGGAGAAGATTAACACAGATTACAAACGACAAACTTGAAAAATTTAGGCTAAACTTTTCAAGATGCTTAAACATGTGCAAAATTACCTTTAAACTGAAAGAAACCTGAAAATAATAGTTAAAAAAGGTAGAAAAACACCAAAGAAATAGTAATAAATCATAAATGAACGAGGATGGTTTAGGATGGAGAAGATTAACACAGATTACAAACGACAAACTTGAAAAATTTAGGCTAAACTTTTCAAGATGCGCAAACTGTGAGTAGCTTTTGGATTATTATATTAAAACATAATACTTTTGTTTAGAATCAGTCTGTAACATGATAAACTTTTTTTTCCCAACAGATGAATTACGGCAAACCCAATCACAGTGACAGTGAACATGAGGAGAACTACAGGAAGAAAACAAGTCGAAAGAAAAAATCTGAATCGGAGAGTGACGACGATTCTGGCGGGGAAGGCAAAGAAACAAAGAGAAAGCGAGGAAGGCCTCGGACCATAAAGAGGGAAGATGTTGAAGGCTTCAATGACGCTGAAATAAGAAGGTTGGAGCAGAATTTCCACAGTCACTTGTTCAAAGTGTAAAGTATGATACAAAGAAATTTCAATTATTCAGTTTCAACCAGTGTACTCACAATGTTCCATGTGGTAATTAATCTTTAGGTTTGTGAAAAGTTACAAGAAGTTTGGTAGACCAAGGACAAGGTAATGACGTGTTTCAAGTATTTATTTTAGTTTGCTCTTGAAAAAAGTTTGTTCAAGCACTGACTTGTATTTTGGTGAGACCTAATGAGTGTAAAAAAAAAAAAAAGAAAAAAAATGAAATAACTTTATTTAAGTGTCAAATTTATTTAGCACCTGTAAATGTGCTAACTGGGGACACTGCTGTCAAATATGCTGTCAAAGCGCACTGTAAAGGTATAATAACGAATTAATTTTACCCCAGTTAGGTAAAAAAATCCCGCGATATCAGGTCTGCAACTTGATATCACAGGAAATCAAGTCAGCAGACGATTCCTCTCATTGGCTTATTGTGAGTATTGTCACATTAAGGACGTTAAATATGTAAATTTATCCTAGACTTGACGCAATCGCCGCTGATGCTGAGCTGGAGGACAGACCCCAAGAAGATCTGAGCAGACTGGCAGATATTCTGCACAATGGCTGTGTGAGAGCGGTGGCTGAATATGAAGAAAAGCTCAAAGAAGATCCCAACTTTGATGGTAAGCTGTATACTGTGTTTCCTCGTCTAACCACTCAGCGTGATTTCATGTGAAATCTTAAGCCCCGACCAAGCGATAGCAACATTTCAACGCAACATATCGCAGCATTGTTGGGCGCAACATGTTGCGCGCGTTTGGCCACCCTGTTGCGACGTATTGCGACATGTTGGGTGTTGTTTGCCAAATGCGCGCAACATGTTGCATAGACACATGTTGCAAAAACAAATGGGTCAAACCGGTGGAAACCAAATGATCACTTTATTGACAAATGACGTACAACAGCGGTCAACATTTCGCGGGTAACAGTGAACTGTTTCCCGTTCGCAATGTTGCCCGCTCATGGCATTTGGCGGGAAACAGTTTCATTGTTAGATGTCATGTGACCATGAACTAGCCAATAAATGGGCGCGCTGTAGCGGGAAAAACGCCAGTTATTTAACAAATTGACGTCAGTTTTTTTATGCGTCTGTCTTCCCGTTGATGATAAATTGCATCATAACATTGTCAAAGTGGCTGTGGAACCACGAGCCGCAGTTCCTGCTCAAAAGCAGTCGTCCATATAGTACAGTAGTGTCTTTTTATCCAACTCCTTACATTCCTTTTAATTCTTTTTTAAAAGAAGAGGTAGCTTTTTTTTTTTTCCAATGCCATACTTTTATGTTTAGGTGCATTTCGACAGCAACTAAATTCTAACATTTCTAAATGCGCAGCATGGTCAATTTCAATCATTCCTTAGAAATGTACGCACATGTTTTTGTCACCGCTCGATTTTTCTAGAGAATTATTGAGCTACTGCGTTCACTAGTTTGACAAGCCTTGATGTTATCGCGACAGGATCCTGGTTGGTAGGGGCGAGATGCTAAGTTCTATTTCATATGCGAACTTGAAAGTTCTTCAGCAAATTGTTTTGCTAAATTAAATGTAAATTCTTCAAATGCGAGTTGGCTGAGAAACGTTATATTTAAGTCACTGAACTTTCTTCAGGTAAAAAGCGTGGAGCCACTGTGCGACTCAGCAATGTGACAGTCAATGCGCCATCAGTGTTGAAACATGAGGAAGAACTTGAATCACTTGCTGCCCTCATGCCAGCAGACTATGACGCCAGAAGAAAGTGAGTAATTACTGATACGGCTCATGCTTATTAAATGGAAGGCGTTGTAGAGACGGTATTCCTAGGCACATTACCTTGAAGGAGCTATGCACGGTTTGCGCATCCAGAGAAGCAAAGCCCAAATTTTTCAAATTTGTTGTTTGTAATCCGTGTTAATCTTCTCTATCCTTAACCATCCTGGTTCCTTTATGGTTTATCATTATCTATTTGGTGTTTTTCTCTCTTAGTGAACCACTATTTGTTATTCCTTCAGATTCCGTCTGACAGCACCTGCCAAAAGTGTCCACTGGGGGGTCCCGTGGGATGTTCCAGATGATTCAATGTTACTCGTCGGCATATTTGAGTACGGATTAGGAAGCTGGGAGGCAATCAAAGCTGATCAGAGCTTGGAATTGTCATCTAAGGTAAAACAACTGCGGCAGTCATTTAGAGTTTGACATCTGAGGGTGGGGCGTTTATAAACTAGGCGGCATAAAAAAGTTGAAATTTTGGCTTTTAAGTACCCCTCCTTCATATTCTATTTTTGTACAATGGACGCCTCCCTTGTTTTAGTCCATTCTGCAAACTTTGGACAAGGGACCAAGTCACAAGATGAGTTCTACATTGGTTTCACAGCACTCAGTTTTGTATGGATCTTTCCCCTTTTAAAACTAATTTTGATGTTTATCTTTGTTTTTCCTTCAAAGATCCTCCCTCCTGGAACTTTGAAGCCGCAGGACAAACATCTGCAGACAAGAGTGGAATACTTGATCAAAATCCTGAAGCAAGCTGCTATAGAAGACAAGGCAGAACAGCTTAGAAAGGTCAGCAACCTGGTATAACGGAATTTCTGATTGGTCACCGTAGTATGTGACCATTCAAATGAAAGCTATTGAGCAGTACTTTCATGTGGTACTGTTTATTATGCTGTACAAGGTGGTTCTGACGTTTGAGTCTGTGGATCAAATCCTAGTGTGTGGCCATACGACTGAGAGCTATTGAGCAGTTTTTTCATGTGGTACTGTTTATTATGCCGTACAAGGTGGTTCTAACTTTGAAGTCTTTTGATCAAACCGTAGTGTGTGACCATTCAAGTGAAAGCTATTGAGCAGTACTACCACATATGATAGAGAAAATAATTAAATAATTTGAGTGTGTTTTTCTTATTTCTTAGTCATCACAAATGCTCAAGTCAAAAATTCGCCAACTTAAACAGAAAGAAACAAAGAAAGTTAAACAGCATTCAGATGAATCGCTGAATAATAGCGCTGCGCCATCGCCGATGGAGGTGTTGTCCCCCCCTGATGGAGTAGAGAATAAAGAAGATGGAGTCGCTCTTGAGGTGACTCAGGAGGGGCAGCAGGCAACAGAAGGGAAAAAGAAGAGAAAGGTTTCGAAAAAGAAGGAGGATACCAAAGATGAAGGAGAAAAGGTTTGCAATAACGTTCTATTGGTTCAATAGAATTATGTAGTAATTGTAAATATGCGAGTCATAATAATAAAAGTTGTTGTTGTTGTTGTTGTTTAAGCCCTACTGTACGATTCGTATCTGGTAATGGTTTTCCTTTTGTAATCAACGTTTTAGAGTTATCGCTGTCCATTGCATCTGGCATCAAATAGAACTTAGTAAGGTCTACGGGAGATGTTAATAGAAATTCCGCCTTCCAAACTATATAGCACTTGGATTTATTTGCAGATATCCTTAACCCTCAAAAGGATTTTAAAAAACCTGCAAACTTTTGTGGTCATTTCAACACGTTTCCGCTTTCTGTTCTTTCTATTAAAAGTAATGTCAAGAAAACAAGGTGCTGTACTTTATAAAGTTAGTTACGATATTCTAATTTTTCTTCGTTTCAATCTATATATCAATTGGCGAATGTTTCCGTAATCTCCTGTACGGGAAGGTCGTGATCAGCTAGCTGAAGCGCGATGATCTTTCCTGAGAGTCCAATGTATAAGTGCGAAACAACTTGTTCTGAACTAATATTTTTTCTGAAACTTCCCGGAACCTCTCATGTTTACACATGAAATGAATCATGTAAATCTTGTTCTGCACGGGACTTTTCTGATATTAAAATGTTTTTAAAATGCGACGTTTCAGTAAGTTTTACTGCTCTTCTTCAGGCACCGTAGTTCCAGCTCAATATGGCGGATCTTGTAACTTCGCAACATCTTCAGTGTTTTTACTACCAGAGTAAACTATGATAGTCTTAATGTATTGCAAAGTGGTTTCAAATTGCATGACATGTTTCTGTTCTTCCATTGTAGCCAAAGAGACCCAAGAAAGAGAAGAAGGAAGTTTCCAAAGAGAAGAAACAGGAACCAAAAGAAACCATAGTTCCTGAAGAACCTTCTTCTCCTCAAATTGAAGAAGAGAGTAAAACAGTCAAGGAAGATCCCAAACCCAAGGGGTCTTATGCCTTGGCCGATATGGAGAAGGCAACATTTGACGCGGTATGTTAAATCATGTGTTCCTAGACTACGAGTAGTCCCTCTTTCGCTTAGTCCGTCGTGCGTGGCGCGAAAGAAAAGCTCGAGAAAAAATGGCCGCGCGTATTTCTGGGGGCGCGAAGCGCTACACTATATTTGCGGTCACGATCGACGGAAAGCGAAAAAGGGACTACTCGTAGTCAAATGTGTTCGCTACTGTGAAAGAACGCAAACAAATAGTATCAAAAAAAAAAAAGCCACAGAAGGAAAAAGAAGGTTGTTAGAAACTGGTAGAAGTGAGGCAGTTTATGTGAGCTCGTTGACAGACGAATTCCTATGTTTGTTCGTCATTGTATCGATATCGCGGGAAAAACTAGATATTATGGAGTCTTTTTTATATTTCCTCATAAAAACAGTGTACCTTTATTTGTACTCATGGTTTCCAAAAAACCGTATATTTTAAAGACAGAATGAAGTTGAGTAATTATAAAGTACTGGTTGCCTGGAACAACTACAGGGGTTAGCGGAAACAGGTGTTTTATAGATAGATATACTGAAATCAAGGTCGATGGACTAGATTGTAGATCTCTTGGCTCGCAAAGACTTCTACTCATGGAAGTAAAGGTTAAATATTGAAACAAAACAGTAACAGCTGCTACACTATGACAGCAAATAGAATAACAAGAGCTGCTACACTTGTAAATCGTTGCGAGACTAGCAGCACCATTGTAAGTCCCGGTTATTGTTGTTGATTGTTTTGCTTCATGTTGTAGTGCAAGGAAAAGATGCGCCCAGTGAAACGAGCGCTGAAAATGCTCGAGAATCCCGAAGAGAACACCAGTGAAAAGGATCAAGTAACACAAACAAAACAGGTAAAAACAAAGATTTCCATTTTACGTATACTGCTTGAACGCTCGATTTCCGCCGTTCTCTCGAGTCCGGGGTTCCTTTCCCGAACAGTGGCTAGTAATCAAGCCCAACCCGATATTTCTTGCGGGAAAAAAACGTTATCATATCATTAAGGGTTTTAAGCAATAGCTTATCCTCTTTCGACTTTTACTTCCTTCTTTGTTTTCAAAACTGTTAGTAATAACGTAAGAAATTACTGTGTTATCGGGTGGCTGCTGTATGATTTTTGCCTTCTATGTTGACTTTCATCTTAATTTCTTTCAGTGCTTGCTTAAAATTGGAGATCACATCATGGAAATTACGTCTCATTACAAAGACGCTGATGTTATTGCAGATTGGAGAAAGTAAGAACAAAGATTTATTTTACCTCCTTTTGTACAGTCGGTCGAACTGAAGTCAACGAGATATTTTGCTTTCAAATAGCCGCTAATTTTGTTTTTTCTTTTTTTGTGTTTATTAAGCAATCTGTGGACGTTTGTTTCAAAATTCACGTCATTTGAAGCTAAGAAACTCTTCAAGGTTTACAAGCACGCCGTGAAGAAAAGAGAGGAATCAAAATTACAAGAGGTACCAATAGGTTCCGTTAAGAATATAATCTTGTCCCTTCTGCACTAGGTGTTAAGAAAAAAAGGCAGAGAGATCTTGGGCAGCTGTATAATTCGACCCCGTTACATTAAGGTACTTAGTCGCATTTACGGTTGATTTACCGTATTTCACGCTTGTTAGCAGATCTCGAAAGTAACGACCATCCGAAAGAAGTGACCTCAAAGAGAGTTCCTTAGGGGAATTAACAGTTACAACACGTTTTACCAAAGTGATATCATATTTATTGTAGTATTTAAGCCTGTTTATTTTTTTATTTTTTTAGCGTTCCCAGCACAAGCCGGCTCCTCATTCACAGCGGCCACCTCAAGATTCTTCAGGAGGGCCCCTCTCCAAAAAGCATCCAGGCGATCATGCGCCTCAGCGGTCCAGCGAGCTGAAAAGACCAGCTGACGGCGTCGGCTCTTCTCACGTAGGGCCTGGGGGAAAGATAGCCCGGATGGACCGTACACACTCAGGGTCAAGTTCCCACAGTGGGGCACGGCATTCTGGGAGCGGGGATGGATACGATCCCCGTAGGTCCTCGTTCAGCCACTCGGAAAGAACTGGTGGATCAAACAAGGACAGATCACGTGACGGGTTCGTCAAATGTTTGTGATGAGTCTTCTTATTTCTGACGTTTCCCGGCAATTAGGCAAAATGCTTATGGTTGTTTACTTAAATGATTAAAACATTTCATTCTTTTGCAGACACGACCACAGTCACAGATACCACGATTCACACCGCGACAGGCCTTCGTATCACTCCTCCGACTACTCCCGAACACACGACAGATCCTCGGATCACAGTCGCTCCCATGACCAACACTCGCGATCTTCCTACGAGAGGAGCTCGGATCACCACTCCCGATCTTTCGAGAAAGGTCGAGACCGGAGAGACGACCATCACCGAAGTAGCGCTCGGGATTATTCGTCTGAAAGTCGGTACCATTCGCACCGCGATCGGAACAGCGATTCAACGTCTCGTCATGCAAATCCGTCGAGTTCGCCCAAGTCCGGCGTTGTACACGATAGCAAAAGACATGGAGAAGAGAAACGAGGCCTTGAGACTGACCGGGAGAAAAGATGACAGCTTCTGATTTCAAATTATTTTACTGAACTTCAGAGTAGATTTTTTAGCACATTCTTGATACAAAGCGTCAAAATTCAAACCCAGTACGCGGTCGAGATATTTCAGTGTTAAGTTGATTATTTATTTTCTAAAATAAAATTGGTTGTATTTGTTCGTAGACTATCGGGTGTATGTATGTAATATATTTTCATGAAAATGCTAACCTAGGAGTGTTTCGTAGAACTGACCCTTCCTGTTAAAAACTTTTGATTTGTTTACTTCAAAAGCAGAAGTACAGTTTGAAGATTGTTTGTCTCGTTCACTGCTATGCAGGCATAGAACGTGAGTTTTGTTGTGGAAGTTTTGTAATGTAAGGTAGATTCGTATTTTTATCCTATTTTGCATCCGTGTGTAAAATATAAATTCCAAATGTATGTAGCTGTACAGTTTTGATGACAAAACGCCAACTTGAGAGGAAATAAAATGCGGGTTGTTTTCTATGTTTACTTTGAGTTTAAAGACAAGAAACGATACTATCGTTCCTATTTGTCCCATTCCTAAAGAAGCCGTATTTTCTCTTCCTGTCTCATTTATTTTTTTTATTTCTAATTTCCGATCAAATTCTGTTACTAGTAGCTGTAGTGAAAGTGTGTTAAAAACAACACAGATTTTTGAGACTTTTAAGCTAATTGTGGCTACTGAAACACAGGCGTATGAGCGTGCGTGGGTCGATGGGAAGAAAGCTCCCCACTCCTCCGCGGGAACTACGCGTGATCAAAACCTCGCTTGTGTACTACAAAGAATATGCTTGCAAGAGCCTGAGTTTTGTACCATGCTAGCCGAAACCCATTCATCTTCCAGAAAAGTTTGATTGATCACTATAAAATTAGAATCCTATTGGCGAGATAGAGGGGGGGGGGGGGGGGGGAATGGAAAGAAAAGTCCTTCGGACATCATTCTACCCTTCATATTATAGTCCTTATACTCCGGAGAAACCCTCCATGTGTAACAAAAGAAAAACTTTCATCTGAGAATCTAATCCCATAATATCCTTGGTCTTGTAAATTAGAGAACATTAGAGTCATATGGAGATCCTCTTTTCTGTGTCTTCTGAATACCCGGGATGGCGGGAGTCTTAAAATTAAACTTTCAGTCAGATTTTAGCGTACTGAAATAAGGTGGCGAGATGCTTTTTAAAAAAAAAAATCTCTCGAGTTAAACTCTGCCGATCGAGATTCCGAACCGTCGATTTTTCGAATCTTCCAATTATACGAAGTATTAATTCGCTCTCTAAGCAAAGCTTTAGTGGAGCATGGAGCCCAATACGTGAAATGCCCCTGGGTCGATGGTAACGGTTGCTCTTGACCGCGCAAGAGCCTGGCTTGGAATATTTTGGATCAGTACTACATCTATGATACCATGAAGTGTCCTTAATTTCCGGTTGTGCGGACTTGCCACGTCACCATTTCCAACATGTCAGAAAATTTCAATTCCTAACATGACGTTGTTACTAAAATTAGAACTCCCGGTTGACAATAAGTGAAATACTGTTTTATTCCACGTAGAAGCTGTAGTTGTTGGCAGGGTTTTGTACACTTGATACTCGTTATTCGACAAAATGGTGGTAGATATTTCTTCTTCCACGGTGACTTTGGATCACCTGTACGCCAAGAAAGATGTTTTGCTGGACGAAGATATATTTTCGAGCGCCTCGGATTTTCTCGACACATGGACTCAAGTAAGTTGGTACACTTCCGATCGTTAAATTCCACTAGTTTGTGAGATGAATCTTTCGTTTTCAGCGGATAAGTGTCTCTTGTTACAGACACATGAAGTTTGTTTATGTGAGCGATGTTTCACAGCCGACCATAGATCGACCATATAGTTCGTTCCACGTTCGATTCATTACATAACTTTTCCAAATTCCATCAAGTTCTTACTTTGTTGGACGACAGCTGAAAGTCTGTAAGCTCATGATCAAGCTTATAGATCTTCTCTATCAGCCTTATATAATAATGTTATTTAGGAAATCAAGGTTGCAAAATTGGGTCAACATGCAATGTAATGCTAACACAAGCTTGAGGAATTCTGGTTTGTATGCCGAAAACACTGCAAAGATTGCAGCATACATAGCTCTTATCATCCACATACAAGGTGATTTAGACCTTAAGCTCTAGCAATATGTGAAGTGAGAGGTTGACATGGTTAATTACATTCCAGGGATGTCCTTCTTTGTATTGGCAAACCAAGCCATGTTTTTTGATATCCACTTCATTTAGCAGTGTTCCCGTCAAGGGAAGCTTTACAAGCACCAGCTGCTATTTGCTTGTGGTAATTTGTTGTCTTAAAACAAAATAACATCGGTTTGTTTGGGCTTATAAACCAAATTCTAAAAACATGTGAGCTGTGCACTGCAGTAGTCTGCAGATAAATATTTCTGCAAATGCAATCAAGTTTATCATACAGCTTTTGTTTATTTTGCCATTTGTTGAGTGTGGCCACATAGCTAATTCCTTTTTGTTGTGATTGTATTTGCAACCATGCAATAACAAAAAACATGGAATCCGATACAAATTATTGATGTAGAGCACGCGAAAAACAGCGCCAAAGTATCGAAGGAGGTATGATAATTGAACGAAAATGCAAAGACATGAAAATTGTTATGGAAATAATAGGATAAAGTTCAGCTTCAACTGATATCACTTATCCTGCTCTTGATAAATAAGCAATAGCCAGTCCATTTGGCATGAAAATATGCTCAGATATTTGTCCATGGACATTATCTGTTCTGAGAAGCGAACATGTTGTGTACAGTGTAAATACAGTGTTGGGATGTTCTTCTTTGTATTGGCAAACCAACCCATGTTTTATGATATAAAAGCTTGAGGAAAATTGTGATTTTTGAGGAACAGGGGTTAGGATAAATATCTGAGCATAATTTTAAAGTCAAATGGAGACTATTGTGTTTATTATCTGTCATATTTTTTTGTGACACGCACGATTGGGGAATATTACACAGATATTCTCCAGTTTTAGCTGGGGAATATTCAGGCACATAGTGCATTAAGACTAATCGTGTGTAAGCGAAAATATTTGACGGATTATATAATTTTTTGTAAATACCACAAAAAAACTAATCTTATTAATTTTCTGTTGTCTTTATCTTTTGTCACTGAACAGTCTTTGCTCTGACTGTGTTGTTTCTCCCTCTACATGGACATGTTCTTCCACAAACAATGAAGTAGACTTGTAATTATTGATGTTCATGTTCTAAATTTTCACAGGATAATTACACCAGTAACAGCGATGAAGATGGTCTTCTGGATCTTCTGTTTGGACAAGACTTTCCAGACTTTGGAAGTGTTTCTCCCCCTCACAGTGAGAGCACATCATCAGATTCAGACATGATGCCCAGTCCCAATACCATGGATGATGTTGAGTTGAGTGAAATCCTTAGCTCAACATCAGCATCACCTGGTCTACCACAAAATAGTGAGGATTTTACAATTGACCTTGGTAAGTGCAACAATGTTCTTGTTTCAAAAGTCTAACCTTGTAAGAGATCTATAAGAAGTGCAAAAAACAACAGTATTTCTAAATTGCATGTTTTAATTGTTATCTGGAAAAGTTCTTACACATACATCTGAATATTTTTAGCTGTCTTCTATATTTGATCAGTGTAAAACGCAGACTGCAGACTACAGACTTTTTGAGTGTTTATCATTACATAATATTTCCTCTATCAAGTGCTGACCATAAACAGGATTATTCAGGCTAATTGCAGTGAAAGTCTGCACTCCAGTTAGCCAGGGGGGTTAGCCTGAATAATGCTCCAGATAGTCTGTTTACGGTTAGCTCTCAATGATGGAAATGTTATTCAGTTTAAAAGTGTACAGTCTGCATTTTACCCCTGGACTGCAGTCTGCATTTTACCCCTGGACTGCAGTCTGCATTTTACCCCAGGTCTGCAGTCTGCAGTCTGCAGCGTACGTCTTACACTGACCACTTTTATATTGACAAAATATTTTATGATACATGTAGTGAGTGTGTTTATCATTACATAATATTGATGAGTGTTTATCATTACATAATATTTCCTCTATCAAGTGCTGACCACAAACAGGAATATTCAGGCTAATTGCAGTGAAAGTCTGCACTCCAGTTAGCCAGGGGGGTTAGCCTGAATAATGCTCCAGATAGTCTGTTTACGGTTAGCTCTCAATGATGGAAATGTTATTCAGTTTAAAAGTCTACAGTCTACATTTTACCCCCGGACTGCAGTCTGCATTTTACCCCAGGTCTGCAGTCTGCAGTCTGCAGCGTACGTCTTACACTGACCACTTTTATATTGACAAAATATTTTATGATACATGTAGGTTGGAATGTTGATTTTGATTTACCTGACTTGGAAGACAGCATCAATACTGGTAATTCAGAGTTAACCACCATCACTTCCACCCTGCCAACAACAGCAACATCATCCATAGTCACAAACAGTCAATCCGTGATGTCTGTGTGTCCACCCACTTCCTCTCGCACTAGCAAGGTATGCAAAGCATATCAGGCAGACAGTTATATATATCTGTTAGGGTCAGATTGTTAAAGTTCGCTTCCAAGTAAAATTGATAAGACATTTATTTTTACATATATAATCAAGTACAGATGAATCCTGATTTTCCAAACCCTCAATCTTTCAAAGGTTGTTTCACTGCCCTTGGTATAATTTTTCACTGTGAGGTTTCCAATCTGTACCCGATTTTTCAAACCAATTTTCATTTCCTTTAGAGGTTTGAAAAATCAGGCTTTACTAAATACATCAATTTCCACTACTGCAAATGGATACAATTACGTCAGCTTTTTAACTGACCGTCACATCATTTTGTCTTACATTTCAGTCAAAGATTCTGATTCTTTCAAGCGAGGAACAGAGATTACTAGAGATGGAAGGTGTTTCATTACCCACAGATTTGCCACTCACTAAGGTATTTATAATATGATGAGAGTTGTCAGCTACAGTATGGGAAAGTGCCCTGATCTTAAAGGTCAAAGTTTTCAAAGTGCGTGCACATAACATGGGGAGCAGGGATGGCACAGTGTTGTTGGCTCTTGCCTTCAACTGGTACTCTCATGTTTTCGTCCCTCCACAAACACAAGCATCTCCAAATTCTATTTCAACCAGGATTGAGGACCTGCATGAAACCAGCTAAGGCTGATGTTGCTTCCTCCTTCTTTTGATAAATTATTGTAATTTATTTATTTTTCAATATATATATATTTATATTTTATTTTGTACAATGTACATGTAACATTAAAAGAAACATCTCTTGTTAATCATTAGTGAATATGTTGTTTGATTGAGATTGTCCATCATCTCAGACATCTCAGTAAATTACACAGTGTATTTTAATATTGGTGCCAGCAGTCCAAGTTTGCCATCATTATTTTTTCAAACTGTAGGCTGAGGAAAAAGTTCTAAAGAAAGTGAGGAGAAAGATAAAGAACAAGGTAAATAGTGCTTTTGGTTTCTACATTTTTTGTTTTTTATTTTTGTTTTTAAGTATGTTGTTGTGGTGGGCAGCCATACCACATGGGTGTTGTGTGGTATATAATTTTTAAATTCAAATATTTGACATGCACCTTATGTTTTTGGTTTTAGCAATCAGCACAAGAAAGTAGAAGAAAAAAGAAGGATTACGTTGATGGATTAGAGAAAAGGTTTGCATAAGTTAACCCAACTATAGTAACTCTTTTGTTCATTTTATAGGATGCTACAGAAAATGTCTGTACATGACTTTGCAATGAAGGCATTACTTTGTCTATGAATTTGCTCATTTGTTTGTTAATTTGTGGTGTTTTTGTTTGTTAGGGTCAAGGCCTGCACAGAGCTTAACCATAACTTGACAATGAAAGTGAACAACTTACAGAAACAAAACAAGTGAGTCTGATGCCGTTATTTACTACTTTTTACAGGAGGGGAACACACACTCTCTTTTTTACAGATAAGCGAATAGTAATCAGTGACCAGTTATTTGAATGATGCAACAGAATCACTCTTATGAAGTCATGACTGATCATCACAGTTATACAGTCACATGACTTAAGCAGCTGTGAAATTAAAGCCTGAAAAACATTCAGGCATGAACAAGATTCAAACCCATGCCCTCTGCGACACCAGTGCAGTGTTCTACCAACTGAGCTATCAAGCCAACTGGGAGCTGGTCACATTGTTCAAGTTCATAATATACCTGTAGAATAAAATGATGATGAAGATTGCAAGTATATAAAAGATCATGTATTTGAACTGCGGAGAATCACTCTTGCTGGATTCTAGCAACTGATACAAATACATGTACGAATGACTCCCTAGGTCCCTTCTTGATCAGCTGAAAGAGCTCCAAGCTCTAGTATCATCAACCCACCCGACAAAGGCCCAAGCAGGAACATGTTTGATGGTGCTGTTTTTGGCCTTTGGCTTGGTTCTCTTTCCCATCAATAAAATGCCAGGAGAGCAGAAGACGTCTGTGACAAGTTATGCTCCAGCTATTGGTGAGTTGAACTGTTCTAGAACAAGAGGTTTTTTTACTTTAGATGCCTTCGGGGGTGACAATTCGCGGTCACCTGGTCACGTCTGACACATGAAATTAATGAACTAAAACTTAAGGTTGGTTGATCACCCGATATGTGAATATGATGCAAAAGGATTGCAATGTACCACAAAGAGCAAAGCTGAATAAAAATAAAATGACCACAAGTACTATAATTAATTACGTGTAGACTGCCTTTTCTTCCAATTTCATCTATGGTATCTGTCAGTTGGTCGCTTACAAGAGGTTAGCAACAGAAGAAAATTTCAAACTTTTAGCTCTAAAAGTGGTCGTGGTTGCTTATGAGAGGTGGTCACTTACCAGAGGTTCCAACTATAGTGATTTGACTGGAAACTTTTGGTGTTTTGGAAAACTGTTCGCTGAGGAGAGGTGGTCTCTTATGAGAGGTGGTTGCAACCGGAAGTTTGACTGTATGTTGACATTTCTGTAGCCTGCGTAGCAAGCGTTTCCGTGGGGTTGGAGAGCAAAGAAGGGATTTTCGGCGTTTTGCCCGCGCGAAAAATGGTGCGAGAGCCAAAAAGAGGAAAGACGGGGAGGGGAAGGGAAAGGAAGGAAATGCTTGCAGACAAACCCCTGGATTTTGAAAACCGCTCACGTGACCTTTCATGTCTGAGTGCGCACATGTTGTCATCAGCTGTCAGAACTTTCGAGGACTTGTCAAAATATGTCCGAAACAACGATCTCACGGAAAAGAGAAATCTCGATGAATCCGAGCGACTAATGCAGTCTCTGAAATTGCAATTTCAAAATAAAATTCAACCCGTCTAAAAGGAAGAACTTCAAGGGTGAAGTTTTAGCACTAATCTGCCAGAGTGGTAATACATGACAAGTATTTAATTGGCGTTTGAAATCCTTGTGATCGCAAGAATCGGAATCTTGGTTCACTGCATATCGATACAAGGTAAAATTAGCAAGTCAACTCCTACAATCCAGCAAAGGAGCGTTTGCTGGACATGCCAGAGGGAAAAAGCCCGATCCACAAATCGGTTCGAGTGTTATCGCGGACTATCACCTGTGACAAAATCAAACAACGGAGAGTTTTCTCGGAAAACGTTGGAATTTGACCGGGAAAGGCTTCAAACATCTGAGAGGTAAAATAACGATAATCTTGACAAGTATCTGAATATAGATAATCTTCCCGAAGGCACTTGCTTCTGAAATAATGTGCAGGCTTCGAAATCCCCAAGCGTCGGCTTTGCACTACAAGGTTTCTGCCGCACTGTTCCACAGCAGTGCAATCCACGAAAACCTCCTAAGACTGAATCGCTTGTGAGTCTCTCTCCAAATAAATGGTTTTCACACACAGCAAGAACATCTCCTTCTGTGAAGAGCTGTTTTACGGAAGACTTTGTCAGTCAATCCTCATTCGGTGAGAAAGTTAAAGCTTTTTGTAAACAACCTTCGAACGCTTCAGAAGTTTACGTTTGATTGACACATGTCAATAATATTCGACTAGCCCAGCCAATCATGAGCTCCATTCGCTGGCGAACGGAGGTTTTCAAAATCCAGGGGTTTGTCTGCAAGCGTTTCCTTCCTTCCCCTCCCCCACCCCTCTCTTTCGTTTTTTGGCCCTCGCCCCATTTTTCGCGCGGGAAAAACACCGAAAATCCTGTTCCTCGGTCTTTCTTTGCCCCCAAACCCCACGGAAACGCTTGCTACGCAGGCTAACATTTCTGTTGTTTTTCTGTTTTTTTACCTCAATAAAAACTCAAAGATGACACCAACTTGTCCCAACTTGTCCCAAGAGAGTATTTTCCAGTCAAGACCAGAATAGTTTTTTTTATATTGACATGTAAATCTGTCACAGTCTTACATGTACTGTGTTTGACCTTGCATTTTTTATCACTCCTTGCAGTTCGATCACGCACACTTCTTCAGGTACAAGAGGAGTACACTGAGGAACTCCCAGACACAACACAATTTAATCTGAACAGCTCTGATTATCTGAAGGCAGCATCTCCCCTCCCATCACAAAACATGCCATCACTTGGGGAAGTTACACTAGAGGTTTCTGAGATTGAGAGAAAGAGTCAAGAAAATAAAATAAAAACTCAAAAGCGGTAATTTTTGGCTATGGAACATGCAAAGCTGTGTAAATAAGACATAAAATGTAATTTAGATTAGTTGTTTGTATTATAAAATATTGTCCGTTGCAACGATATGTCACTTGACATTTTGTGTGTGCAAGGATTCTGGTTCATTTTTGACATCTCACTGACAGCACTTTGATGGGTTTTGTATGGTTTAACCAATTAAATTATAAGACTGATCAGAGTGAAGTTTAGGTGACAAGTGTCATATTTCCTGCAAGAACATGTTTCTATTGCAACTCTAACCCCACCAAGTGAATCAGGATTGGCTAATTCCAAAGGAACTCAACAATTTTTTGGCAGAAGTCAAAAGTGAACCTTGTAGACAAGACTAATTCACTATAAAATCAATTTCTTGATAGCATTGCTATTTTATCCATTCTTCTTCCTTTGACTTTACATAGTCTTGATTATTTTGAGTTTTGTTGTAAATATATTGCTCTTAGAGGAGACGGGGAAGTTTAGTAATTTTCAGTAGGAAGACATTTTTGTAATAAACGGTATACAAAAACAAAAAGGATAATATTAAATTTATTTTCAGTAATGAAAGACTGCCAGAAAATTTTTTGGGAGCATAGCATCATGTATTCTTTGTATAACAAAAACCTAATGCACATCGTCTTGTTATCAAAATAACTGTGTTGTAAATATATACAATGTATGCACTGTCCTGGTAATTAATGAAGTAGGAGTACATGCACCATTCCACTCTTCTATCTGTACTTCATTAAAGTTCTTTGTTTATAAGGAGAAAAGGAAAAAAATTGTAAAAAAAAATAAAGAAATTATGGTTGAGAAAGTCTTGTGAAAGTAGTTTTTGCCATGATGTAGCTGAAAGCTGTCTCTTTAAAAACCTTTGGGGTTTAAGCAGGATGTGAATTCCTCTCCCAAGTGGGTGACCAGGGGTGGGGGGAGGGGTTGGGGGAGGCAGGAAGGGTGTGAATTATTGTTTTGCTCAGTAGTGGAGATAGAAATTTTATTTTGCTTTGTTTTGTTTGTTTGTCTGTTTGTTGTTGTTTTTTTTTTACTTGAAATAATTTATGTCAAATGCTTTTAGGTGAGCATGGGAAAATAATTATAATTATATATCCTGGTTTTAAAGGATGAATTTTCAAACTCTTATCAAATGGCCCCAGAAGAGAGTCTACAGCTTTCCTCTAAATAATGCAAGTCAGTACTGCCAGGCTACCCCTTGGCAAACACTCTGAGGACAAGGAACCTCCCCCCCTCTCCCATTAGAAAAGAAATACAATAAAGTGGACGGGGTTTGAAACCTTATAACACTGGCATGCCTGTACACGTTTCAACGAAATAATTGGGAAATTTCTATTACAAGTTAACCAAGCCTGCTAGCACTACCCAAGGTGATTTCTAAGTCTTGTAAGAGCTGTGCTACACAAGGATTGGAGAACCATACGTAAGAAAAGCAAGGGCAACGAGAAGCGATATTCTTGTCTTTGGCAGACTTTTCATTCACATTTTGACAACAAGCTAGGGAGAAAGAACCCCCCCTCCCCCCTTCCTCCGAATCAATGATGGATTCCCACTAAGATCAAAACGCCATTTGAAATCAGAAAAGGGATGGTTTTAAATTTTCATTTCAATCGTCCGCGGTCCATGGCTTTCATGCTCAATACGCGCAACAGAAGGAGGAAACTTTCGACTTCAGGGGCCCGTTTCTCGAAGGTCCCGAAAAATTTTCTCCTAGTAAGCCGTAGCAAAATCTCAAACCATACGATTACAGAGCTGTTTTATTTACATATTCTTAATATGAACGTTAGGTTCCATTCCGTACAAGAAGTCTCAGGCGTATACACCTATCTGTCTTTAAATACCGGTTAGCTAAAAATGGCTTTTCGGGCCCGAAAATTTTGTGGGGCTTTCGGGAAACAGGGCCTTGGTTAACGTTCGTGACTCAAAACTCCTTAGTCAAACAATCCAGGAAAGGGAACCGGAACCGGAAACTCGTATTAACATGTCCCGTGATTTGTGGACACGCATCACGTCACACGTATGTTTAATTAATGACACGTCAGGTGAATTGCCACACGTTTAATTTCACTTTTTTACCATAAATACAATAAATAAAGCATTTTCAAATCCACTGTGTGTCGTTTCACAATAAATTACTTTTTACAACATCCATTCCGATCAACATTCTAGGCAAAGCGGCCATTTCAGTACAAGTTACTGTTTGCTTTTTCGTCCATGTTTCTACTTTCAATGTTTGTAAAAATTCTGCTTGCTGCACCGCACTAGATCTTTCATCACTTGGTTTGCTCAATACTGCAAAAGCTGGCGATAAAGGCCGCGAAGTATTTCCTTTTTAATCTATTTCCACTCGTCCACTAATCCACTACGTTGCAGTGTGAAGACTCAACGTGCTGTTGTTGAGATCATCGCCGATAGCTCGCAAAGCTTCGCCAACTTCTCTAGATCTCCTTTTCTCGGAGTTTGTTCGCTGCCGAACTGCTAAAGTGTTTCCATTCTCTGTACTCCGTTCCTCTCTGCCATGACGGCTTCTTCGACGGAAACTAAAGCTTAAGGATCGTCTCCTCGCCTGGGGCTGGCTTGTGCTGTTAGTTCGCTTGAAAAACTTGAACCCCATTAAACCTGTTTGATGAAAATAACAGATCAATGTTGATGTTACTAGTAACTTATTTAAGCCTGTAATTTTTATCTTCGTTAGAGAGAAGAAATATCGGCTAGTTTTAAGCTAAAAATCGAGCAAAGTAACCCTGTAATTTCGGTGAGACAAATTAATTCCTTGATGGCAAAATGACCAAGTTCGAAGAAAAAAGATCAGATTCACGTCGAATGTCTTCACGACACCTTCATAATTTTTGCAAACAATCGTGCAAGTATATGCCAAAGTAATAACATCGATTCACTGACCTGAAAAAAGGCTTATCGCTTCAGAGAGCTTCGTTTTGCCTCGATTGACTGTGTTTTGATAAGTTCTTAGTGCTTCTTGCCAAAGTATATTTCAGAATGTATTAAACGTGACCTTTATATCTACTTTCCTTTTTGACGACCCTTACGTCATTTGACGGGACGCACGTATTACATGTAACCTTTGTTCCTTGCGAAAGAGTCAAGGGAAAACCCTTCTGAGCCTCTTTTGACGTCAAACTAGAAAATAACGCTCACTGATTCGTTGCTAACACGACCGGGCGGGTGTTGATTGGTCCTTTGTTTTGAACAGGCAACTTTCCTTAAACTGCTTTGTTCTTAACAGGAAGTAAAAGATTTCTCAGAAAATTGTGTCACGCGCAGGAAGCTCTTTTTTGTGCTAAAACGATCATGTACGCGTGACCAGACACGAATTTTGCTGCATTCCTGTGTAAGGATTCTTCGTATGCTCAATGTAATATTCCTGGTGGTTAAGGTGGCCCTGGCAACTCGCGGGTTAATTATAATTTTGGCTACGGCTTTGAAAACCAAGCATAAAACGTTGAAATGACCGCGTTTTGGAAAGACAAGTTCACGCTGTACTGATTCAAGACACTTCATTTATTGTCTCCGCATATTGGTTACCAGCTTGATTAAAGGCCCATTGCTGTCCTGCGTCACTTGTTTAAATTGCGAAGAAATCCTCTGCCCAACCAAACAAGTGTAATGCAAGCGTAGACACGAGCGGATTTTCACTTCCGGTAATTTTGCAATAGCCAAGCGCGCGAGTGACGTCATAACTAAGACAAACTCAGACAAGATTTGACGCTTTTTCAAGCGCTTGAGCAAGTGTTCCTAAAACAACTTTTAAAACGAAAATTTGGCGTTCGTTTTCCTCCTATTTCTCTCGGAACACGCTTATGTTGTCTGACTCCCGCGGGGTTTCATTAATTTGCATTCTATTTTTAGACTTCGCGCGCTTCGTTATTTGATCTGCCTCGATCTGACCCTGAATTTGAACCTTATTGACATTGATTTTTGTGACTTATACCTGTTTGCTTATAATCAGAAAGTGCGCATTATATGTTAGTTTTAAATCGGCTCATTGCGGTCCCAAGAATTTTCTTATCTCACGGTGGCATTTGGGTTTTAGGAACTTCAGTATTTGCGAGCCTTCCTATTTTAACCATACCATAGAACATACAGTGGCTAACTTAATCAATGCGTCGTACGCGGGACGCATGATGAGAAGGTTGAATGTAATGCTGTCAAATGTACGACGGCTTTCCTGTGTTCTGATTGGCTTAATTGTCTATGGCATGGCATATTGTAAGGTAAGATATTGATCATATCACACATAACATTAACAATTCATTTTTGTGATTTATAACTGTTTGCCTGGTCGCATGAAAATGCGCATTAGAGGTTAGTTTTAAGCCAGTCCGCGGCAGTAGATTCTATTGAATGCCGTTTTAAGCTGTTTTAAAATTATTCTTTGTGGACATTTCGTTAGACCGGACTTATCGGTTAGGGTATACCTGTAGTTTTGAAGCCAGTTTGGTCTGAATTTGCTCATTTTGGCCTGATAAATGATTGCATATTCCGGTCAGCATTAGACCATATTTGTATTCGCAGTATTGGACTGGAACTGGCTTGCAGCTGAGGCTAACGCGGGGAGCCTCCATTGTAAGCTAGTTCCAGTCTGAAACCGAGAATACGAGAGTGTGGAACTTTATAATATTTCTAACTTAAGCTAAGTTCATGTGTCTCTTGTCTGAAGATCTCTAAACCGCGGCACTTGCTGGGTAAGGCTTTGTCTGAATATATTGTATGCCGATTTACATGTAAGGATCAGGTTTGATCTGAAGGGTAGGGAAAATAGCGAATTGTTTGGTTTTACAGTGTCGACGCGCCGCACATCGTCACCCAAATGTTCGTGGAACACCCCCTTCCGGAAGATAGCCCACTTTGTTAGCGCGAGGCAGCAAAACGCCATTACAACCAGGTTGAAGAGTTTTAGCAGTGCGATAGAATTCTTCGTTCTTGTAGCTTTCTTCAATTCACTGTTAGCCATGAGAGGAATATTCCCGCGCGTTTTGCCCTCGCGTGCTAACAAACTCAAGTTGTTATTATTTGTAAAAATGCCTAATGGCTGACTACCTAACTACCTATAAATTTCCTGCCAGAAGGTACGAAGAGGGAGGTTCGGTCCGGTCACAACAGATTTCACTAAAATATCAATCCGTGAAGGCATGAATGATTTCGCTACCCGGGCAAAATATGGATGTTGAAATATGGATATTGTCACGACACCAACTCGCGCGGGTAACGCGCGAGATGAGTGAACGCTCCCAGCATTCTCTGCAACAACAGTTCGTCCATGTTGTTCAACCGCGAAAGTTGAACGAGACTGAAAAAAGGCAGACTAAAAGGTTAATTTGTTCTTATTTACTGTGTATTTAGTATCTTTCCTTGTATTGCTTTCATGCTTTGTTCGTATGAAGGACTTTCTCCTTATCAGTGTACCTGTTGTATACTCAGGGAAGAACTTCGCTTGGAGCTGGAGAGCTTTGTTGGTGAGCGATTGAACTCGGATTGCAGGTAAGCTTTTTGGACAAACAAAATATATTTGATTTATTTACATTGTTAACTGTAGTAATATGTATTTATTCCCCTTTTGATCGGGTTCCAGCTTGCTTCTAAGTTAGCTTCGTTCTGCTGAAACATCATAATGTATGTTCCCCCCACCGCCCCCCCCCCCACCCCCCCCCGCCATATGTGTATTTTCGTGAGTGTTGCCCCCTCACCGGCGCTATCTTCAGTATTCTCGCGAGTGTTGCCACCCCACCCCTCCCCCCCCCCCCACACACACACACACAGCAGACAAGATAAAATTAAACAGAATGGCTATATCTGCCTTAGAAGGTGAATAATTTTATCTTAGCTGAATTATTTGTCTTTGTTTAATCAGACAACACATGGCAATTAAGCTTATGTGTAAACTGCTATATGTTTTGGAAATTAGTTTGTTTTAAATGCTTTTACTTGTGATGTGAAGTTTATATGAAATAATGCATATATGAACTGCAGTTGTAGATGAAAGTGAAGAATGATCATCGCAGTTAATTTTCCAATTTAAGCAATTGGAAAGAAGAAGCCTGAAAAAATCAGGGCTTCAACGGGATCCCGTTGAAGCCCTGATTTTTTCAGGCTTCTTCTTTCCAATTGCTTAAATTGGAAAATTAACTGCGATGATCATTCTTCGCTTTTACTTGTATTGTACATATTTGTATCAGTCAATTTGAAACCACCACATCTCCTCCCTATGCCCACAGGGGAGGAGGTACTCTCAAAAAGATTGGATGGGGGCACTTCCGAAAATCTTTACCCTATTAAGGAGCAAAATCGACTTCTTTCTGTTATGATTTCCCTTCCCTATTAATGCCCTGACCTTTAAATCAATGCTCTAGCTGTGTCAGACCTAGCAACATTTAAGAATGTTTTGTACACACAAGGTAAAGCTTGCAAGCGATGTTACCATTTCAGCCAATTTTTTATCAAGATAGGTTAAATTAAAGTAAGAAATTTTGCCAACTACCGTATGTATTCCACTAGTTTTCCCTAATTTTTTTAATAACACTTAAAATTTTTCACTAGTGGTAGAGTAAATTGCAACACATTTCACAAATCAGTTGATGCCAGAACTTGACAGAGAAATAAATGTAACCAAAGAGATGAAGGATAAAAGTGCTGGCACCTCACGTTGAATAATTGATGATCTGTCATATGGTATTTATTAATTGTCGCTTTATGTTTATTTTCCATCAGTGATCACATGTGATACACGTAGCTGACTACAGTGGGCGGCCCAACTGTGAAAACTTGCATCAACTTGCATGCATAGGTCATCTTGGCCACAGTGAGTGCAAGTCATCGCAGGTCAACGTAAGTTCACCCGAGGCCTGGCCAAACGAAGTCACAAGTAGGCAACAAGTTTTGAGCTTGCCTCTACTTGCAGGTCCGTTTGGCCAGGGCTTTACTTTTGGAATGTCACTACTGAAGAAAAACCCTGTAAATGCAGCCAGCCTTTAATACGGCCAACTGCCACATCTCTAAACCCCATCCTGTATAATCCTTTACAATCTTACCCTGTTTACATGGCCACTCGGCCAGTTATATAGTATATGGCTTAAACCTAGAAGTATCAGTAGTTTGTATGGTGTGATTGTTTGGGTGAGGGCTATGTTCATCTTTCCAGGCTAAATATTGTATGAACCGATTGAAGTTTCAATTTTTTAAAATTTCTATCTGCATTCTGGATGTTTATAAAGGAACAGTGGTTCAGAAGTGCAATTGCGATATTAATATCTGTTACTTCTGTTAAGACGTCACTTGATTTAGATCAGTCATGAAATTTGACCCTACCCCATTAATATGGTCAATCTGTTAATACGGCCAAATTTTCATGGCACGTTGGTGACCGTATTAACAGTGTTCCCCTGTAGGTTACTGGTATCCATTTATAATCCTTGGTGATGTAAGTTGCTGTTTGAGTAAAGTGCTGTGTTCAGGATCATAACTCAAGGACTTTGGGAAGGCTTCTTAATCTGGGGACCATTTCACCTGGTGTTATGCCACTACACCATAAACATTTGTACAGTATCTAAATTATTATTATTAAATTGTACAGTATCTCAAAATAAATAAATAAATTTTTCTATTTCTTCTTTTGAACAGCTGAAGACAAAATACCTGAGGACAAGACAGGAGGAGAATGGATTATTCATAATCCATTTATTTTTATTATCCATAAGCTTATTCTAGAATGATATATATATATTTTTTTGCAATCCAGGACCAGGTAAACACTTGTGTTGTTATGCAATGATCAAATCAAAACTTAACCTGGTTCCTTCAGGGGGAATCCCCCAAGGGTATCCCTACAGGGTACCCAAGTCATCAAATTCGACAACAGAAAAAAATTAAAATGCACCTTTTTTAATTGATGCACTATCATTGCAGGATCCAAAATAGTCAGGGAAATTTTCATTTTTCAAAATCAGGGAAAGTTCAGGGAATAAATGGAGAAAATGGGAAGGTTCCCTTTTGTACTGTACCTTTGAAAACAAAAATATAATGGCCAAACTACTGAACTACCTCCATTCAAACTAAAGTCTATAGTACAACACACTTTCAAAAAGTGACCATCGAACTAACTAAGAACAGACACTACTTAACTTATACCAACAACTACTTGCCCCTACAGTAGTCACTACAGTATTTCTTGACCTCAACAGAACTCACATGATGTTCTTCAACTAGCCTCAACACAAACTTCACCAAAAATAAACCAGGTGAACCAGACCATAACTGATCAGTCACTGATTACTACCCTTTTCATAATGACTTGACAGGTTCTCAAAGCATCAGTCCTTTCACACTAGACGAACTACTTCATGAAACTTGTCCACTATTTTTCTTTGTGGTCGGCAGTTTGACAGTTGTTCCTTTGGGCACCTCAGAATGGGACATAATGACTTCTTCAATCTCCCTCCCATACACCCGCCCCCCCCCCCCCCCCCCCCAAGCCAATCTCCAACCTTGTCATGATTCGCTATTATTTCCCAGGGTTTCCCAGATTAAGGATTAGTTTTGAGTTGATCATTGCATTCCTCGATGTAAACCAAGTTCTGCTTTTAATTTCAAAATACCACAGACATGTAAATAATTTAAAATGCTTTCATTGGCTCAGTAAGTAAATTAGTTTTTAAAGTGGATAACATTTCATTTGGTTATATTTTATGTTTTTGCTGTATTTCCTCCTTGAAACCCCTGTGGGACTTCCTGATTTTTGCCCATACATGTACATGTATAAGAAGGGGAAGCTCTTTGCAAGAAGGGCTTAATAGTCATATATATCAAAACTGCAATTTTGTAGGTTGAAAAGGAGATTTGGATAGACTTGTTAGAATGGAGACTCAATATAATCAATACTTCTGATTCAAAGTTCTGGGATTGCACAAAACAATCAGATGATCTGTATAAATTTATTGTTGACAATTTATCGTTATCCTTTTTGACCTCAACTGGAAGGGCTTAGAAATTTATGGCTGAAAGAGTGCTGAGCTGCTGTTTCACCGCTACACTGTAATATGATCACCCATCATATGGATCAATACAGGAAAAAGAAAGACATTGGGGCTAATTATGAGGGATACTGGATAGAAGGAGGTGAAAGGAAATTCTGACTAAAATTCATCATTTAACACTCCCTCCCCCTTCCTTCTCCCCTTCCAAAACATTTACGCAAACTGCACGTTTTCATCATTGTTGAAAAATTGTACTGGACCAGGGACCGTTGGGTTGGTGCTCTTATAAAGATAGGCCTGAGGATTAGTGAAAGAGATTGGAGATCATTTAGATCATTAGAATCAAAAATAGATTGGCATAGGAGTAATTAGGGGGAGGGAGAAGAATACTACAACATCCATCATGGCAATCTTGTCAGTTCATAGGTACATGTAACAAAGTACACCTGGGGTTATGTACATTGTATGCTTTCTTGCCGTCAGAAAAAACTACAAAACTTCAATTTCTTATAGTTGAAGGGTTGCAGATAAACTTTAAGGCAGGTTGTCAAGAAGGAATTCCATGGATGGGTCAATAAATCTTTGACACAGAGACAGAGAGAATATTATGATTTTTTTTTTGGGGGGGGGGGGGGGGTGAGGGTGGAGTGTATAATTCTGCTTTTATCCTTTAAAGGGGTACTGAGCAGCAAGTAAAAATAAATGGGTAGGTAGGACTCTTTACAGAGGGAAGGGACCAACTGAGGAAATACAGTAATTTTTCAGGAGAGTGAGAACACTTCTGAATGTAGATGACTTATCATTTCATTCATTCTTGTTCTACATGTGTATGTATATTTTAAATTGTAATCCATCAAATATTTTTGCCGTGCACGATTGGTCTTAACACATCACGTCTTTTTTAACCACTTCAAAACAACAAACAAGAGACTTCATTTTGTTGTCCAATGAATTTTTATTGACATGCTGAGCAAAAACTCCGCTGTAGTGGCCACAGTGTCTTGATAAATTAATTGCTAAGAAAGTGAATATAATTTGGCAAATTGATAGTTGAGTAACTGTGAAATTGAAGACTCCTCATCAAAACATGTTAAGGACTGATTGATTTTAGCAGCGGTTTTTACAGTTGACAACTGGAGTAACACTGAGTAACTAATATTATTACTCTTTGAAAAGCTGTTTTTTGAAGAATTCTTTGTTTATGTTTATTCACATTATTATTCACATTCTTCTCTGAGGTGTTATCCACTTTTAACAAATTTATTTAGAATGCATGTTATTGTTTGTGGTCTGTTAGTTTTCATTTGACTTCTGTTTGGCTATGCATGTCTGTGGTATTGATAGTTACTGTACAGTGGCCCATTGGTACAAATGTGACTTCACCATTCAGTTATTTATTAACACTTATCCCTTCAGCATGAGTTCGAAAACAATACATTTCACAAGTTATTCAAATCTGTAAAATACGTGGAAAATATTACAACTGGCAATGAAAAAAGTTTGAAATATTTTGATTTGTCCAATCTGTTAATCACCAGTTACGTGCAGTGTGCAAGTGTTAAAATGAATTGTTGATGAAGTAAAAAATATATATATAATAATAGTAACTGCACTTTGGTCTTCAAAAGTTCTACAGGGTGTTTTCAAGTTCCAAAATGTCAATTGTGTATCATCTCAATCAAAGAGATTTAGTTTCGATTTCTACTGAATTCCAATTACTTTGACAATAAGGCTTTATCAAAACAAATTATTGATCAGTAGAAAATGAAAATCGTGATTCCACTTTGCTATTCAGTGGTTTTATCATTGGTTTTTTTTATGGAGTTCAAAAACGTTGCAAGTTTTCAAAAAGATTTAATTTTCATTTCTGCCAAACTCTCATTTCTTTGACTATGCAGATTTATTACAATGCATTATTGATGAATTTAGAAATCAAAATTGGGATTTTACTGTGTGATTTAGATATTTTATTTATTTTTTAAACTAAACTCTCATAACTTTGTTTGAACTTTTGCTGAAGTGATAAGTACAAAATAAATGTCTATTACCTGTTCTATTTATTAATCCCTGTGAAATTAGGCTATGAAGTCTTGGTTGTTTTATGGTCCAGAAAATCCATGAAAATAATTACACCCCATTTCGGTTGTGTTTTAAGTGAAGTCTCTTGACAAAATGATATGGGCTACTGTAAAGTTAGTGATATGAGGGTACAAGGAAATCGCTGCTGAAATGCAGTGTATGTTATAAAGCTCTCAGAACCACAAAGATGCACTACTTCAGGATGTAGCTGTCTCTACATTTCCATGCAATATAATCTCGAAGTCATATTTACAGATTCTCTTGAAATATTGCAAAATTCTTTATTATAAATTTACAATTACAGAGAAAAAATTTAAAAAGGCACTTAATTTTGTTGAGGATTTAGCCGTCTCTAAACTTGGATACAATTTAATTTGTAATTCATGTTCAAAGAATTTCTTGAAATACTTGAAACTTCTTAAAAGTATTTGAAAATTTACAATTACAAAGAAAGTTAAAAACATGCATTAATTTCCTTGAGGATGTAGTCGTCTCCAAAGTTGGATACTATTTTAATCTTTAATTCATATTTTACAAAATTAATTGTCTCGAAGTATTGCAAAATTCTTAAAATTATTTGGAAATTTACTATCACCATTTAAAATTGCATTTAATTATCCAGTCGGTGTTTTTGTAATCCCGTTTGTAGTGCGTCTTTGTGTTTAATACCTCATTTCATTGCTGTATTTGTGAGGCACAAAATGTGCTTAGTTGCTCAGTTTGGAAAATGGCTTTTCCGGATTATTAGTTTTTTTTCGGGACCAAAGCTTTTGACGGCAACATCGGGCAAAAAAGTCGTTGTCGCGTTCCGCGCGGATTTTAAAAATTAGCGTTTTCTTTTACATGCTGAAATTTCATCGCAGGGTTTGTTGTTTATTTTCAAGGAGCTACAGTGAGGTACAGGTTCACATCTCGCAAACTCTAGGGGATTTTCAATCGCCCGTGCTTCTATTAAATTAGGACTGCCTAATTGGAAAGACTTGCGTCACGCTTACTAAAGACGTTCTTTGACAGTTACGTGAAGTAGGGAAGGGCCAACTCATTTTAAAGTCGACTTCTTGAGCAACTAAGTACAGTTTGCAACTCGCAAATACTACAGCGAAAACACAATAGAGGTACAAAGAGAGTTTTATGACAGACATTATTTTTAGTAGTGGTTTTCTAATAAGCAGAACTTGGTTTGTGGTCCTGTTATTCAGTGCAATCTTTCACGCAACTAGTCTTGTAATGTTTCCGATGGCGGCGTGACAAGTGCGTTGTATGAAACACTGGGTCGTTTATCATACCGTGTAACGGACAGAATTTATGCGAAACAGTTGCTACAGCGATTGAAGAAAGTTGGAACTTAGTTCTACTTTCTGTAACCGTTGAAGCGTCTTGTTTTACAAAAGTTTTGTCCGTTGCGCGTTGTGTTACACGGCTCGATGTTTCATTTACTTGTCACGCCGTTTTCGAGAAGATTGCGCGACGAGTTGCGTGACAGATTACACTGTATATCAGGACTTTGTCATAGACACAAGTGTTTACCTGGTTAGTTATGATGGATTGCGGGTAAAAAGACAACACACAAAACTATCTCTGTCTCTTTATTTGCGTTTTTATTATGTGAAAAAAAAATTAATAAAAAAAAATCTAGCCGATCTTGTCCCTGCTTGTCGGGTTGTTTTCACTCTGCTCTGAGTTGAAGTGTTTCTTCTGTTCCACATTAATATTCCAACTTTAAAATCCTGGTTTGTTTATCTGCTCCGCCATCTTTGATGATGACACTTGACCACTTTAATGATATGGCCGTTTGCTCTCAAGTGGAGATGGCATAATGAGGGAAGTGAGAGTTTGCTCCCCATGCCTCCTCGGTTTCACTCAACTACGTCATAATACCACACCATTTGAATTTGAATTTTTATTAGCTTTGAGAGCCGTAAGTAATGCGCGAAAAGGTTAATGCCAAAATAGTAAAATTTAAGATGCGTGTTCCAAGCACTGTATCTAGAAATTTCCTTTGGGAGGACAAGAAAAACGGAAGTGCTAATGTACAAGTCATGTTTAGTAATTCCCATGGATGCCAAGAAAAAGAATCCAACGCAAAAAATCATTGACCTGACTCTCCGACCAAACCTCCTGCCGACTGTTCTCCCACAAACTTCACCAAAAGAACACAAGTCACTGGAAACTCTACCGTCCAAGCTGATACAAGTTTAGGGATCTTCGCTTATGTTCAAATAAGATCAAAGTTAAAGCGATGAAAGACTAGTAATTTGTTTTCAGGGTTAAGCGTATTTTGCTAAAGTAAATAAACACTAATGCTAAAGTAAGTAAACACTAATGCGAAAGCAAACGGGCGATTTTCGTCCGTTCACATCACCTAGAATTGCGTTAACTTTGTTTTGATATTTAATTTCAGTTATTTAAAATCGATCGAGTCTAATTTGTACAAAAAATCCAAATATTTTCCGAAAGAATCGTAGTTTAAATATTCATAGTAACCTTATTAAATATTCACAGCTAAATCGTCTAAAAAAAAAAAGCAGACACGGTGGAATTTTGAAATCTATTTGTGCTTTTGTTATTGCTAATCTTGGCTTTGAATAACATTAAACAACGAAGGATCCTCGGAAACTTAGGGCAGTAAGTCGGAAGAGTCGACGTAAACCGAGCGGCAAAACCGACCCGACGAAAGGTTTTACCGCTCGGTTTACTCCGTCTCGTCACGATTAACTGCCGCTGCATCCCCGACGATTACAACGAAGTTGAGCAAGTATTAGAGTAAAAACCATGAGAAACGTTTCCTAGGTTCGTAAAGATGAACAATTGACCTACGAAATTAAGAAAAAAAAAAAACGAAATATATGCTTGGTTTTAAAAGCTGTATTTATAGTATGGGAATGCAATATTTAACAATTAGACCCTTCGCCCGCAAGGGCTACGGGTCAATAGCCCATGAGGCTCATGGGCTATTGACCCGTGGCCCTTGAGGGCGAAGGGTCTAATTGTTTTAGTATCACCCAACTAGTCGGACAGAAAAGGCAATAATAAAGTTAGCAAATGCAAGTTGAAGAAATATTTATTTGGGAATAAAACGAAAAAAAGCGTCACGCTCGATTGCGCCAATTTCGCTACTCGAGGACTATTACTAATAGTCCTCTAGTAGCGTAGCCAATTAAAATGCAGGATTTGCATTAGTCCACTAGTTGGATGATACTAATGATAATTAGCTTACAGTTATGTACTTCGTAAAATAATAAAGTTTCCGCCGTAAATCTCAGGTTTTTGAAATCAAAATGAGCAATTGGCCTAAGATTAAGTAATTTAAAGAAGACAAGATAAACAATAGGCGTACAAAATTCCTATCAAACTATGCTTGGTTACAAAAAATGTTTACGAGGTTAGTTAAACGTTTTGGAAGTCAAAATGAACAATTGGCCCACGCTTTGAACTTTGATCACGGAAAATGTACCTATATGTTTAGTAGCTAAGATTAAAATTTCCCAAAAAGAAGCTTCCTTCATAGGCGTTATTTGTATCGTCGCGCAACACTCCGGGAAGAAGTGTTGCGTGACAACTCAAGTAACGCCATCGCAGGAGACTGCTTTTGAGTTCTTTTAGGTTAACTAATTCCTAGAGTTAATCAGAAAAAAAAACCAAAATTGTAATTCCAGATAATTGTAATTTATATTTAAGCGATCAATAATCTTAATTTTTCTTGGAGCTGTGGACTGATAGTGTTAATAAATTCTGTTCTTAAGGTAATTGTGACTAATTTATTTTTATTCGATACCTAAATTGTTTTTTATTTTCAGAATTAAAACGAAAAGAAAATTATTATTTTTAATTAAGAAAAGCCCTAAACGAGAATCAGCTCTTTCAGGAGAATCCCAGATGACTATCAGCTCAATCTAGCGTTGCTTGTGAAATCCCAGTCAAGCCAGATCAGTGACCTTCATTGTTCAAAACTAACCCCAGCATCCTAGAAATGTACTACCCATGACCTGCACTAAAAAGCACAACTGTTTTACGTCCTCGACAACAGAAAACTACTAGAAACACTGATTGAAAACAAACATCTTTCAAGCCAATTGGAATAAAGGTGTGGTTTTCTGACATAGTCAAGTAAAGCCGAAAAGACATGAAAAGCAAACTCTCACCTTCCCCCATGATGCCTTCTCCACTTGAGAGCAAACGACCACACCATCAAAGTGTCCAAGTGCCTCCATCAAAAATGAGCGGAACAGATAAACTCACCAGGATTTCTCAGTTGGAATATTGCAGAGGAACGTCAGAAACACCGTCCTCAGAGCAAGAGTTTTCACAACCCTGCAGGGACATCGATCGGCTAGATTTAAATCTGACCATTTGTGTTGTGTGCGGGTGTATGGGCCATCTCAGTTCCTGAAAATAATCTAAAATATACTAAGTTAAGAGGAAAATATCAAATCCGCAAAGAAAAAAACTAACAAGCTCATTAGCACAGTAAAAAAAAACTATTCACTTGAATTAAAAAAACTTATACCCTAACTAACAAGTTCTGATATTGAATTGATACTTAAGTAGTAATAATACTTAGACATACTCAATCTGCCTTAGTTAACACTTTTGGAGAAAAGTAGGATTGAAAAGCCTGATTCCCTGAGTGATTTAAACTACTGAAAACTACGGCATCGAAACCCTAACGAAAATAACCGTAAGGGTTAATTTTCTCTCTATTATACATGTACTATGATACCAATTATTATGGCTGACTAGGAACGCCCACTAGATCTGAAGGGTCTGTTCTACACCCCTGTTCTTCTAACTATCCCCACGTTTGGCCATCTTTAACACGTTAGTGTCAATGCTAATGTGAAGACTTTATGACACCAAAATTTGTGGTGTTTTCTTAGCTGAGTACTTGTTTACTTCTGTGCTAATGAGCTTGCTGTGGCACCTTTAAACAAAGGAGGCAAAGAAATTATTTTAGAAAAACTAAGCTCAGAATTTGTCGTTTAAAACTGATCGAGTAAAACATAGCTTTTGATGACGTTGAATAAATTGAATAAAATTGTGAACTCCTACCGATTGGTATTGCAGTCAATTATTTCTCAATCAGACAATTGAATTAATTTGAATAAATTATTTCAGCAGAACTTAAGTCAAAACATGTCATTTAAAACTGATCGTGTAAAAAATATTAATTTTGTATGACAAGGAAAACATAACATAAAGTTGCAAAATCCTAAGCATTGATTTATGATTTCTTAATTCAATAATTGAATCTACGATAAATAAATTATTTTGGAAAAACTTAGCTCAGTCTAATTTTTTTGACTGATCAAGTGAAGAATAATGATTTTGTATAAAACTAAATAAACTGAATAAATTTGTGAAAAGCTGCCAATTGGTATTGCATTCAATTTTAATTATTAATTTCTTGATCAGCCAATTGAATTTACTTGCATTACCACAAAAGGATAGTTTTTGGAAGCTTCCTTTGTTCAAAGGTGATAATAAGCAATACTATAGTTCCAAGCACCATCATGCTATTGATCTAAATAAAACAAAATAATTCAAAAAAAAAATTAAAATGTTGCCTGTCCAAAGAAAATAATTGTGATCAGTGTAAACTGACTTGGCCGATGATTTTAACGCATGATGAACATTGAAACTACAAAAAAAACAAGTAAAATATTGTCTTGAACACAAGTTTCCTAATGAGCAGCTTCTTTCCCAAAACAAAACAATTTGGATTACAAGAATGTTTTTTTTTTAACACTAAAAACAGGAAAAATTCTTGTTAGGAAAGGTAATTAGCTTCGCACTGTGGCAATAGTATTTTAAATATGATATATTTTAAAAATCAGACATCAAAATGAAGAGAACATTCCAATCCCCCATCACCCCTTAAAAGGTTTCTTATGTTAATGTTGGCAAAAGATGTTGCTTTTCAAGTCTGAGGAAAACCAATGGAAGTGAACAATACAAAAAAGGTACAGATTTCACCATAAAGCTGCTCAATAGGAATCTTGTGAGGAGAAGGAACTAGGTTTTCAAGAGCAAATAAGTGGCTTCTGTAAAATCAAATTTACTGTAATGATTATATCCTGCCATGTCTGACTGCCTTAGTGGTACACCAAAATGCCTGTACATAATTATGCCAAAAAAGTGTGAAATCAATTTCTTTTAGGAACAGAAATAAATCATCAGAAACAGATTTTCCAGTATTCGAGTTTCAATTAATTTGTAGTAATAATGATTGCTATTGGCAAAATTTTCCGGCTCTAGTATAATGAAAGGGAATATATTTTGGTTTCAAAATAATTATATAATTCATGGAACATGTGACAATAAAGTCTTAGAATACCCCTAGAGAGAATCTGCAAGCAAGCCACTTATTTGCAGATGAACAACACCCACACAACACACTGGTCAGTTCAATACTCTGTTTATATGGGTACTAGTTACATGTGCATCAAAGTGGTATTGGAATTTATGTCTGTTAAAGATCTTCAAATTGCAACTAGATAAATTTAAAGGTCAGTAATTGCTATAAATTTTAGTTAGCTGCATATACTGGGCTTTTTATCTTAACTATTGAGTTATTGAGTGATTGTTTGATTGATTGAATGAGTTTGAATGATTGATTGATTGATTGACTTGGGAATTTCCCTTTACCTATGATTAAAATAGATATCTTTGAAAAAGACAGAAGATAAAGAAAGTGACTTCCCAATTTGCTCATTGACTTAAATAACAGCTGCAAAGGAGACTGTGAAACCACATGTGCACATGTAACTAGGAAATAAACAGAGAGAATTTTTCATCTCAATTGGCCCACAGCAATGTGTCGCCAATTCTGTTAAATTGGAATTTGGAAATATTGAATTTTAGGAGTGAGGGAAACCGGAGTACCCGGAGAAAAACCCTCAGGGCAAGGTGCACCTAATGTTTACCTTGAGTACTCAAAGAAATTTTCATCTCAATTGGCCCACAGCAATGTGTTCGCAATTTTGTTAAATTGAAATTTGGAAATATTGGTTTTTCAGGAGTGAGGGAGACCGGAGTACCCGGAGAAAAACCCTCAGGGCAAGGTGCACCGTGCCATCTCTGCTGCTAGTAATATCTCATGTACCTTAATATATATATAATTCAACTTATGAAAATTCATCATTCAAGGCTTGCTTTCATCCACTGTCCTTGATCCCCAGTTGTCAGCCCTCAGTCCTATCCTTGATCCTCTGTTCTGAGTCCTGGGTCCTCTGTCCTGGGTCCTCTGTCCTGGGTCCTCTGTCCTAGGTCCTCTGTCCTGGGTCCTCTGTCCTGGGTCCTCTGTCCTGGGTCCTCTGTCCTGGGTCTTCTGTCCTGGGTCCTCTGTCCTGGGACCTCTGTCCTGGGTCCTCTGTCCTGGGTCCTCTGTCCTGGGTCCTCTGTCCTGGGTCCTCTGTCCTGGGTCCTCTGTCCTGGGTCCTCTGTCCTGGGTCTTCTGTCCTGGGTCCTCTGTCCTGGGACCTCTGTCCTGGGTCCTCTGTCCTGGGTCCTCTGTCCTTCATCCTTGAACCTTTAAGGTACAGAAAAGCTCCCGCTGTGAGACTGACCCTAAGAGGTTCCAAAACCGCTTTTTTAACACCTAAAAGGTACCACGAGTACCCCCGTCTTTTTTATATAGGAGTTCCCACAGGAAAAAACTTTTCAGCAAAAAAGTGAATTTCCTCATTTGAGAATACATAAAGAAAACGCTGCTTTTTTCCCTGATTTCAGTGAGCTACCAGTTGTTATTGTTAAAATTTGAGGTCATCAAGGATGCCAAGGCAGAATGATAGCATGATTGGTTGGTAAAATTTGGAGTCAATTGATAATTGTCAAAATGAATTCTCACATTAAAACATCATTTCTCAATTACAATTATTTGCAGACAACTATGAATTGTCAGAAAACACGTTGAGATAAAAACATGAACCATGTATCTTAAGGTGATTTCTCAAAAAACTTTCCTTCAACCTTTCCTACCAAGCATTGTTTAAAAAAAAATAGAATTAAAAAAAAACATTATGCTTGCAAAAGCGATACAATAGGCCAATCTTACCCCATTTATGCCTAATCACATGCATTATTTTGTTGGTTCATGTTACATTTTACAGTAGCTGGAAGCAAAGTGTTCTGAGGAAAAACTTGATAGGTAGAAAGTCTCAAGCACATGGTACAATGTAATAAATAGTTTCTACTACAATCACACAATTTGGAACCAAAAGACTCAAAACATTCCTCGAGTCTTTGTTTTCAAGGTCATATTAATATCTACACTGTACATCCTCAAGCAACGGTTTTGGGCATGCTTTTAGCCAGATATTTTTTCCATCCAAGAATTTTTTTTAAAATTTGTAACTTAAAGAGGATGATTTTTACACCAAAATTATGCAATAAAAAACATAGGTCAACATGGTCATTTGAGAGAAAACAAGCATTTATTTCACTGCAGAGCTTAGCTTGGAAATCTCTTGATTGTGTGTATGTACACGCTTTTGAGAACATGCCATATTGTGTGAAAATCTTGCACAGTAAGGATGTGCAATGCACTTCTGAGGAATCATCTTAAAATTTGAACCAATCAGTCAGTTGTGAGTAAGGATGTTGTTATTGAGACAAGATTTGTCTGTTAAAATTTCAACAATGATGCTGAGATCAAAGGAGGACTTGCCCGTCAGTTACTCTCAGGCCATCTGTCAGGTCCCAGGAAGGATTTAGCAAATGAAATATGATTGGCCGCTTAAATATTCAATTCATGTATCAGTGGTCAATACCATTACAGATCAGTGTTAAAAAATAATTTGGATCCATCCGTCAGTTGTCAGTAGGACATGGATATCACAACACAATTTTTCACTTACAACTTAGAATCATCTGTCAGTTGTCGCTGTGCAATTCCAGAAAATATCCATGGATACACATGTACTGTACTCCACCCACAGAAGGGATTGGAAATTTCTGGGGGGAGACGGGTTCTCTAAGATCAGAACATTTCAGTAAAGAAATTTATTATATGGCTAGCTCCATGAGCAGGCAAGATGAATCAAATCCTGCGCTGTGTTTGGCTGCCAAGCAGGCAAGATGGAGCTATCTTGCCCGCTCAGGACTACCTGCCGTGTCCTGCAAGAAAAACTTCCCCGAACGCCATATAATAAATCCTTTATTGACCAAGCTTGTTCGATCAAGATGGCTGGATATTGGCCTCATTCTTTTTTTGCGAGTTTATGGACCTCAAATCTGTCTCAGTCCATAAACACGCAAAAAAAAAAAAAAAGAACTTGGCCAATATCCAGCCATGTTGACCTCACACTTGGTCAATAACCCATACGTATCAAGTTTAGCGGTAACTGGAATATCCAAAGGGGTGGGGCAGGGAGATCTTGGAAAAAATCTTTTCCGTGGGGAAGGTACGGATATTTTCTGGAACTACTCAATATGGAAGTTGAGATTGATGCACAATTTCTCAGTGAGGATGTTGAGATAAAAACAGGATTTCTCATTAAGGACATTGAGATTAAAACATGATTTTGTCGATGAAAATCTCGAATCATCTGTCAGTCGTCAGGAAGGATTTGAGATTAAATCAGGATTTTGTCAGATAAAATTTGGAATCATTGGTCTGTTGTCAGTGCAGATGTTAAGATTGAAGCATGATTGTCAGTTAAAATTTGACATCATCTGTCAGTCATCAGGAAGGATTTTGATATCAAAGTACTATTTTGTGAGATAAAATTTGGAATCATTTGTTAGTTGTCATTGAAGATGACAACATCATAGCATGATTTGTCAATAAAAATTTGGAGCCATATGTCAGTTGTCAATAATTTTCTTCATGCAAATTATTTCAATACTTTATCAAGCAGATAAATGATGAAAACAGAGAAAATTAGCAACTAGGAAATAATTATTGTACAATAAACTAATTTTCAAACTCACACCCCAAAATACATGGTACATGTACACTGTACCTGTTCTCAAAGTGATTAAAATTGTGGTGATACACTAGTCCACTGACTACAGATAAAGAAAAACTTCGACTGACCTGCCATGTTGAATGTATTTCACTTCCTCCACTAATCTTCCGGTGTCTAATGTGTTTCTTGTTTGTCCTGATAAGAGATACAAACATATTGTTGAGTTACTTACAATTTCTTACAGTTGGTATGCTTTAGGGTCGTACATTTGACTGATGTAGGTAAACTTGTGAACACCATTGCAGATACCAGAAATATAAACTGACCTGATCTAGCTGCATCTGACTCCTTCATTGATCTTAGTTGCCCCATGTTGTTGTTTGCTTCTTGTTAGCCTGCTAAATGAATGAAAATATTTCAGTGAAAGGTCTTTCAGTTGCTGTTTACTGTTGAGTAGAGGTTATTACATGCAACATTTAAAATTGCATTAAAAATGCTGTTAACGCCCAAGTCGCTAGTGGAGGGAAGGTACCTACGAAGCCCGGGGGCTGCAACTGCAGTCACATCCCCAAGGCGCTAGAACACCCGACTGGCCTGCCCAACCCGCAACCAAGCCACGAGCCCCCCACGCCAAGCCCCCTACAGGCACCCGTCACACTCAAGCCAGACGGCATTGGTGGAAAATAAATGAATAAATAAATAAATAAGTAAATAAATAAATAAATAAATAAAATAAAATGCTGAAAAGAAAGGGGGGGATAGGGAGGGAACGCCGAGAACCGCTAAACTATAATTCAATCCACAACGCCACACTAACAGAGCGATGAACACACTGCGAGCACATGGGACGACAACACATGTACTAACCAAATATACCGCTGGACAATGTCAGCCCCAGGGCTCTCACGACCATATGACTGTTGCAAACGCTACAGAAACGCACCAAACGCTAAAGAAATGCTAACAGATGGCCAAGGCACTAACAAACGCCTACAAAAAACGCTACTGACCAGACTGGCTCCTGGTCACAAACTATGTAAAATTTCATTGAACTATATCAAACGCTACAAAACGCACCAAACGCTAACCAAACGCTCACAGACGGCCAAGACACTGACAACCGCCCATAAAAACGCTACTGACCAGACTAGCTCCTAGTCGTTAACTATGTTAAATTCCATTTAACTATATTATTAATAAAAGTGATCAATAGTCCTTTTCACAGTTAATTTTTCTCATTTACATTACAATGTAATCCAACGTGGATGCGAGGCAATTTGGGGCTAAAACTGCGAAATAGCCCGAAATTGCCTCGCATACATGCTAGATTTTATTGTAATGCAAATGAGCAAAGGTAACCGTGGAAAGGGCTATTGAACAGCAGCTTTATTTTCAAACATTTTTTCAGCAACCCATGACGTGTTGCATTCTCCAGATAAATTACCTCATTGTTCAACTTCTCAACACACCAAGATAACCTAGTGTTCTTTAGGATGAGGTCTTAGTCAACTACAACTCAATTTTCCAAGCTTCAGGGTACAAAAAAAATTGAACTTCATTTGTCCAGTGGACATTAGTGAAGTTCTCATTTGACTTGTCCAGACCTCAAGTCTAGTTGTCCTTGGATGTAGCGTTAAATTCAAGTTCTAACTGTAGTGTGCAATGATAATGTTCCTTTGATGCATTAAGATGAACAAGAGAATCTATGCAGTGCCTTCTGTCAGATTCACAGCAAATGATCACAGAACTTTGCAGATTTGTTAAAGCAGGATTCTTTCTACATATGAAGTAAAATATCACAGTACAATGTCTTCACTCACATCGTGTACTACCCAGGGCAAGACTCAAAACACTCCTCAAGTCGTTGTTTTCATAATTTCCATCCTTGATTAACAGTTTTGGTCACACTTTTATTTATATATTTTTCCTTCCAAATAATTTTAAAAAATTGTAATGTAAAGAGGATAATTTGTACACCAAGATTATGTAATAAAATTAAAATTGTAGTGATACACTAGTCCACTGACTACAAGTAAAGAAAAACTTTGACTGACCTGCCATGTTGAATTTATTTCACTTCCTCCACTAATTCATCTGGTGTTTAATGTGTTTCTTGTTTGTCCTGATAAGAGATACAAACATATTGTTGAGTTAGTTACAATTTCTTACAATTTCTTACTGTTGGTATGCTTTAGCGTCGTACATTTGACTGATGTAGGTACACTGTCTTGTGAACAACATCGCAGATGTACCAGAAACATAAACTGACCTGATTTGTAGCTGTATCTGACTCCTCCATTGATCTTAGTTGCCCCACGTTGTTGTTTGCTTCTTGTTAGCCTGCTAAATGAATGAAAATATTTCTAATCAGTGAAAGATCTAACAGTTGCTGTTTACTGTTGAGTAGAAGTTATTACATGCAACATTGAAAATTGCATTAAAAATGCTGAATAAATAAAAGTGATCAATTGAACAGCAGCTTTATTTACATTTTTCCAGCAACCCATGATGTGTTGCATTCTCCAGATAAATTAGCTCATCGTTCAACCTTCTCAACAAACAAACAAAAAAATCCAGCGTTCTTTTGAATGAGGCCTTAAACTACAGTAATGAATCAAGCCAATTTTCTGCCAAGCCCTTGCCGATCCATGGCATCATTGACTTGACTACAGCATAGACTTAAATTCAGTAGTTTAACACGAATACTACCTGTATTACTGTAGCTGCCATGTGGAGTTGTTAACTCCCATATACATTGTATACACAAAAAATTACCTTTCTACTTCACGTAGCTTTATCTCACATCCACCACTGGCCTTTCAGTTCTCCAGGCCCTTCACTTTATGTTCAGGTGCTTCATGTTTTACCTGATAAGTAATACAGACACTTTAATAAGTGACGTGCTGTCTAATTTTTTTTAATACGTACATTTAACAATATGCCCACAACGTTCAAACAACCATAAATCAATCATGTCAATACAAACCAATGAAAGTGTAAATTAAAATAAGAGTTAATCCATTACTAAGATTACTGTTCGGAGGGGGAGGAGGTGGCTGGAAAAATTCACAGAAAAGACAACCAAAACAGTTCAGGAGGAAAAATGTCGGGCAGGCCTGGAAAAAATTTCCAGCTTACCCCTGGTCGGGGTAAGTGATAATCTCAGTTGTTCAGGTGTATGTAAGGCAAAGGTGACATAGAAGCTGTAAAAGGTTTAATTCAAGCCACGGAATGGTTGGCATATATCTGTCTGGCAATTAATATTTTGAGTTACTGCATTGGTAAAAAAGATTTTTAAATAGCCCTTCTGTTGTGGATAAAAAGTCTGGAAAAAAGATCTTTATAATTGTGAAAGTTTACTGTCAGAAACATTATTTTCAGTTAGCCCATTAGCACCTGGAGATTTTTGGCAAAACTGCAGTTTTTAGACATTTTTGACATTTCCAGCATGGACACAGACTAAATTAGCTCCAATCTGCTCCCAAATTCATTTGCAATACAAAAGCATATCTTTCTCTCCACTAGCATTGCATTTTATGACATTTTTGCTCAGGCCAGAAGCTTGACGTTGCGACCACTAGAATGGCCAATGCAAGCAGATTTTTTTCACTGGCAACTAACTTTTCACACTTGCAGGTTGCCAGGCTGGCTCGTGAGATATCTTGATTCCATTTTTTTTTTTTTTTAATTTTCATACATGTACTCATTGATTGAGTGGAATAAATGTTGACTACCAAACTATACTTCTCCTTAAACACGCATGTAGTCTGAAAATAAAGTAACAAAGAATTTCATTTGGCCATTTTCCTTGTAATTTTAGAAAAAAGTGACAAACTGGTTATACATGTACATGAAAATCATGTGTTTCACGCCATTTTAGTGTCTTTTCAATAGCAATAGGTGTTGTTGAGGGAAATTTTCCTCCAAGTTTTCCACTCAAATTTCTAAGCATTTTCATGCATATATCAAGCTCAATTGACCCAATCACTCTAACCTAAGTATCATTGGAAAGATCTCTTCCTCCTGCAGAACTTGATTATAAGTGAAGCCAAGTTTGGTCAAAGGTGATGACGTTAGAAGTGGAACAAAGGCCAACACCCATCACAAGCAGTTATGGGCGGCACAGGTGTCAATGGGTTAAAGAAACTTTGGTTATTGCTTATCGTAAGTTTTCCTCTTTAAGAGATTAGTGGGGTGTTTTATGAAAAGAGAAACTTCATATAAAGCAAAGATTACACTATGTCAATCATGATTTAATGGGAAATTCACAGTTTTGCTCATAGAGCACTTTTAACATTTTACTGCTATAACCGAAAAGAACTGAAAATAGTTATTTAAATTAATAATTTCCAAAATCTAAAAGGGAACATTCAATATTCTGCATTACACGCTCCTGATCCACCTTTACAAATAAATTAATCAAGGCTGCTGCCTAACGATTTCCCGGTCTCATGAGGCACCTAAGTTAGGAGTGCGGGAGAGAGTGGGTGCCTAAACATGGAGTGTTCATTTCCATCTAATCTGTCACATGACTTTATTCCTTGTATCTGGGAATTACAAGCAATTCCCGACTGTAACTTTATTCCACCAGCTTAAAAATTCCCATTAAAAAGCCTTTCAACCATCACCGGTCATCATCATCGATCGTACAAAGCTACCGTTCATTCTGAGCAGCCGGGATGTTTCTCTTAAAATTGTTCAAAACATCAGTCACACAATAAATTAAATTGAAAACAACAGTTGCCCTGGTCTTATTTTGATTTTGTCACCAGAAATATGGGCCAAGTCACAACAACAAAGTCTCTCTCCACTCACAAAACAGCCGAAAACAGCTATTTCTGAAAATCACCCTAATATATACATGTAGATTTAGCAAAGCCTAAAAGTGGAGTTCCTGGGCCAGGTTGTTCAAAGCTCGATTAAGGTAACCTAGGATAAGTGAGAAATTTGATTTGAGTTTTGTAACTTTGCGGTGAGGTTTTCTGTATATTGTTTCAGCCTTCTGTTTTGAGTTTGAATAATCTCAAACTACACAAAACAAAAGCAGTGAAGAACATCTGTATAGAAACAGTATAAAAAAGTAGCCTAGGCAATACTCCATTTTATTGTAATCACACATCATTTACATTTTTATCTCTTACATGTAGCTCTTTTCCCACGTCTTTTGTCTTCTAGTTTTATAAACCTTTTGGACCACTTTTCATATAAATTTTCATTCGTGTGCCAACATTTTCATTCGTTTAAGGCTACAGACTGATAGCCAAAAGCTCTTGTTTTATTCTTTTTGACCAGAGAATGTTTTTCACTACTTTTTAATTACAAATAGTGTCAGGCATTGTACACTCATAGCGAGCTTTGTCACGACAGTGTTTGTCATGTTCTTCTTTTTTTCATATGCTTTCTGTGTGTTTACTGTAATTATGGAAGAACCTATGTAGATAACTTGAAGTGTATCATGAAAGAAAGATATACATGTAACTGAAAGATTTCAACTTTTTTCAGATTTACAAGAGAGAGCGCTCAATTGTCACGTGTCACACATCTATAAGTTTGAGGTTACACTTGGTTGGAAATGATCCAGGAAGAAGACATTTTCAGGTTCAAACCCCTTTCTGCCTGGATTTCCAGGACCTTTGACCCCCCCTCCCCTCTCCCCCCTCCCCTCTCCCCCCTCCCTCCCTCCTGAGAGAATTTCCAGAAACCAATCCACTAGGGAGGTGTGGATTTTTTCTGGAATAAGCCTATGCCAATAAAAGTACTATTTACATGATGTTGGTTGTCATTTAATTACAGCAAAAATTCCAATGCTTAGCTGATGTCACTGGTACAAAAAAATCTTGTGATATAAATCAATGAAATCGGCAACAATAAAAATGAATCGATAAACAAAACAAGTGTGACATCAATTTCTACCAATTGATTGATACAATCAATATCATTAATCAATCAAGTCTGATTTACCGATTTTTATTGATTGACCACTCCAGGTATTGTACTAAATGTGCCATGAATTTTGCTTTGTATGATTGTTCGTGAGACACTAGTTATAAGAAGTCCAAAAGCTGTTCATCATCAAATTAAGTTGACTGTGACATCATAAATTATGAACTGAAATCATCTCAAGTGAACTGTAATAAAGCGGTGAGCTACATTGGGGGAGTGCAGTGTAAATCTTTGGGTAAGGGTGTGCTGCCTGGACAACAAAACCCTTACCCCATACTAGACCATGATCAGCTTGATTTTACAGCAAACTGCCTGAAAACCATACGCTTCACAGTGGCACATACCCATATAGCTTATTTTGGGAGTCCCCCTCCCCCCTCCTGAACTACATAAACCTTGCCTGAAACCACAATATGGGCTAAGATTTAATTTTGCCGAGATTTTAATTCAGGAATATATTTATAAAAACATATAAAAACAGATCACCTATGAACTAATATAAATATGCAAAAAATAATAAATTCGAAGAATACATTGAGATATGGAAAAAAAAAAAGAAAAAAAAAAGAAGTACTTAAATATCGCTAAGAAATTTCTAAACTCTAGACTTAAAAATATTTACATTATCAAAGCAACAAATATCTAACAGTAGTTGATTCCACATGTCAGTTATTCCATGGAAAAAACTATACTTCAAGACATAAATCTGGCATATTTCTTATTCAAAGTTAAAAAGTACTTAGACCTAAGTGAAAAGCGGTCAGCTTCTGAGTAGAAGTCTATAATTTTACTGACATCAATTTGTTTTTTACAACAAGCCCTCAAAATGGTCAAAAGCCGGGAATAAATGAGGGGAAAACATGCCGTAAACTTGCTGTAAACAAAGATAAGTGAATTTTATTCAAATGATGCGAACATTGTCATTAGCTTTTCTCTCTTTTTGATTGGCTACTTAAAAAAGTCCATAAAATCTCATTGGTTAAAAAGTTTACAGTTTGACAGCTGAACGTTGAACTTGAAAGCTTGCATAAATTAAAATTTTATCCGTCTGTACTCTCATTGATGATAAAAATGAGCCAATCAGCGTGCGAGAAATTAGACAGTTATTGTAAAAATTAATGTTGCCATTGAATGTTGATTTATTTGGCTAAATAAATGTCTCAAAGCATGTAAAAGTCTTTTCAACCATTTAAGTAACCAAAAGTAGCAATACATACCGAAGTCAACTGACAACACTGCTCATCTTGAGCTCGCTTGCTGTTTCTCTTGTGTTTCTGGCAGTTTGAGCGAATTTCCCTCCAGTTTGTTCCACCACCAAAAGTTTGTGTCTGGGACACGTTTGGGAACATTTCTTGTAATGTAGACAATTTAAGCCGTTAGGCAAAGGTTTGAAGGAAGAAGTAGCCTGCAGCGCAGGCGTATTTTGGGCACGCAAGTGCACATTCTCGTATTTTCGTATTAAGCCGCCATCTTGGATTTGGTAACTGTGGAGAATTGGGGCGAGGAAATATTTGCCGAGGGAGTAGGTGTTAAGTGGAAAAAAGTGTCCCAACCCCCCCCCCCCCGCCACCGCCGCCGCTGCCCCCTCCGGCGGCGCCGCTGCCTCCTCACCCTCTGCACCAACCCACTACCGGTCCTGGGACCCGTTTCTCGAAAGTCCCGAAACTTTACGGGCTATTTTCGGGTGTCACGATTCCCTCTGTATCTCAAGAACGGAGGGGATTTAAGTCGTCAAACTTTACGGTCAGTTTGCTTTTTGTTATCTTCAAAACATGTTTAAAAAATCGGCTTTCCTGAACAAGCGGTTGGTAGGTTCACAAATGGCTTTTCGGGCCCGAAAAGTTTTCGGGACTTTCGAGAAACGGGCCCCAGCATCGAAAACCCGATTTATCTAGCGTTCCGCTCCAAAATAACGCCTGCACTGCAGACTAATGAAGAAGCTTCCAAGAACCTCGTGGAAAGGAGTGGGTTAGTTGTAATGCAAATTCAAGTTAAGTCCCAGGGCCGCCTGTCTTTCTTAGCCGGTGGGGCCTTGGCGCTAAGAAAAGGACGCTGTGAAGACACATCACTTGTTATTCTCTGACATAAACCTTTGCAACCACGCTGATTTGAAAGGGAAGGTGATCAAACTATTTGCGCATAGTAAAAACTGGACACTTTAAATGTACGTTACTAGCTTACTGTAATGATTCGATCAAGCCTATTCAGTTAAGAGTGTATTCATACTCATTCATAACGCAGATGCTTTCTGCACCCTCGGTGGTCTTTTTGTTAGGCTGGGTTTAAGTTTGCTCTGTACTCGTTTGGGGGTGTAAGAAATCAGAGCTTCTCGAAAACGCTGTTCAAACCGGCAGAGGAATTTGAAAACGCCGGCTTTGCGCTTTAGTTTGGACGGAAAGCAATTTGAATACGGAGCGATGACGTTACGATAATTATAATATTCCGCCGCCGGAGTTTTTTACTCAAACGCAAATGCAAAATGACCGGTGATTATTGCGATTTCAAATATTTCTAGCGCTGTGTGGACGGGAAACATTTGATGCGCGTTTGCCGAATGAAAACGCCGTTTTCAAATTTCTCCGGCGAAGGGTGGATGGGGCAAAAGCAAACCACAAGGGCAACCTCGACGGCAACGGCAACGAGTACAATGGCTGTGCACGTGCGTTATAATTCTTGCTACATTTCTTTGCCGTTCCCTACAAGCCGGACCATGTTCTGCATGCAGTGTTCCAGAGAGCGTGAACTAGGACGGAAAATTTCTTTTTCAAATGTTGACGCTGTCTTACACATTCAGTTTGGGATAGTTCTGACAGTGATGGACGAACTGAATGAGTCGAAATTGTTGCGAGATTCGAAGGAATATAAAGTCATTTTTTAATTGATGTTGTCCTTGGCGTTGCTGTTGTCGTTGTTTAACTCCTTTTTGCGTCTTTCTACACTTAAGATCATCTGTTCAGGTTTGGTTGCGCTCTTTGGCGAGTCATTTCTTTGCCGTTCATTAGTTTTTTATTGTTTGGTCAGGGGACATCTGCCTTTTATTTAACCTCCTATTAAAGTTCCGAAATCTACTAAAACACAGCGAGGGCCGAGGTTCCTTTGCTTCTTTACCTTCTTTGATATCGAAAGCCTAGAAGGCATACCCGCAGCGGAGTCGGAGGTTTAACAGCTGTCCTGCTTTGGCCACAACACACGAAGTCGCAATTCGAGCAGTTTGTATCAACAAATTTTCAGCACACAACACAGGTTTATGCTTAAAATATTCTTAAAATTTCGAAAATTTCAGCCTTGATATTCTCATAAAATATATTCTTATAGAAAAACAAATTGTGTATTTGGTCTGCACTGAGATCAAAGTTCTTATTTGCTAGATAGCTTGTTGTTTTTTAGATGAGTTCAGGGTAAACCATTGTTTTATTGCTGGTTTCGAAACTGTTTTTGTTGCAGCTGGCTTCATGGATGTTGTGCAATTATAGCTTATCATTGTGTGTGTCCCCTACAGTTATACATCTCAATCAAATTTCCTTTGAGCTCAAATTATTCTGGCTGCTTGTTTCCATCTGCATTGAAATTTGAATGTGGTTGGCAGCCAATAGAAAATATGATGTCTCTTCTGAACAGTTAACAATCAAATTATCTGATCATGCATGTACATGGCAAACAAAAAGTCAGTATCAAATCTCAAAGTCAGATCTCAGCATGAGTTACTCCTGCCAAGATTTGTTGAAAACTCTTGGTAGCCAAGGTTGGAGTAGCTTGACTTCAAGATTATACCAGGCGGGATATCCGGGGGATACTCCAAAAAGCATCGGGTGGAGGTGTGGGGGCCACTTTCCAAAACCCTTACCCTATTTAAGACCAAAATCTGCGATTTTCCCTACCCTATTTATGACCTGACCAAAACTTGGAGACTCCATTTAAGACCTGATCCTTAACTGAATCAATACCCTGTTTCAAACCTGCGTTATAATTAGTTCCCTAGTTCAGACCTATGTTAAAGGCCATGATAATAATAATAATAATAATAATAATAATTATTATTATTATTATTATAATGATAATAACAACAACGACGACGACGACAATAATAATAATAATAATAATAATGGCATCAAAGTACATTGTACACAAAATAGGCTACAACTTTAATATTACTCACTTCAAAAGGTTCACACTGTGTTTTTCCACTTCTATCAAATCAAATGTCCTGTTGAAGTGAACCTAGCTGAAATAAAGGGAGCCACACACTAAATTTTACCATGTGAGACTAACTGTAGATTTTAACTTTACCCACCCCTCGTAGAAAAGAATGAAGTCATTTGTAAAATAAAATATCAATGACTTTGTGACTTTCACTGAAAAGTACCATCCTCTTTTACCTTTCATATCTATCTGATATACTTCTAATTTTTCATGATCAAATGTACCCATCATCAGTCACCACTATACTACAACCAGCGCATGTAATTTAGACTTATTTTCTCTAATTCTATTTCTTTTAACTCAGATTGGTTTAACAGTAAAGCAAAGCCATCACTTCTATTGCTTCAACCAGGATAATTTTTCTATAACCTTTTGGTATAAATCTACAAGCGTTCTATCATGAATGCTGTTCCCTTATTGCCTACTCTACTCCCTAGCGGTGTACGCTTGTTGACGAAATAGCGGCCGCTTCTTTGCGTTTTCGAAGTGTCTGTCAAGAGGATTTGGATAAAGTTCTGAACGACTAATAGATTTAAACTAAAACAATTAGATTATGAGCTCAAGATTGCTATGCGTGATAGTTGAAGAGGGCGCAGCCGGAGTCAGCCATCACGCGATAGAAATCTCGAGCTCATAATCTAATTGTTTAGTAGACAGTGAGTAGCGTAGTAGCGTGCGCTTGTTAAAAAAAATGGCGGCCCCTTTTTCGCATTTTTGAAGCGTAAGAGGATTTAGATAAAGAACCACTAGTAGATTTATACTAAAACAATTAGATTATTCGTTCTCGATTCCTTTGCGTGATAGTCGACTCGGGCTGCGCCCTCAACAACTATCACGCGATAGAAATCTCGAGCTCATAATCTAATTCTTTAGTAGATAGTGAGTAGCGTAGCAGTGTGCGCTTTGTTTTCATGCGTGATAGTTGACTAAGGCTTCTCCTTTCGTCAACTATTACGCAACTGAAATCTCGAGCTAGAAATCTAATTGTTAAATATAAAATGCTAAAGGTATTCATATAAGCCATAACTGGTCAGTTTAAGTTCATGTATTTAAAGACCTTCATAAAACATGTGACCTGCTGTGACTTGCATGCGCACTAATTCAATTGACTTTGTCAAAAGTTTGATCGCACGCATTTTCTCAAAAATTACTTTTTATAAATTTATTGCTCATAATTGTTGAGTGATAATATTATAAGAACTTGGTCTGCTACAAATAGGTCACTTTTTTTATAAGCATTACTTCGTATGAAGTTTGAAATAAATAAATGGATAAATTTCTATTGAAGTTATAAATTTATGGAACAATTATAATAAACGTGTGTTTGAATGTTTTATTCAGTCGTCGCTTTCAATTGCGGACTGATATCTGCCATCGCTTTTTCCAAAACAAGGCCAAACTACGTGTACTGCATTAAATTTTGAGTGGCCGCTTAATAGCGGAAAGGACAATAGAAAACCCTCATCGGGACAACCAGAAGGTGGCCGCGGCCGCTTCAGAGAGGTGGCCGGTCAGTAGGAGTTTTATTTACAATACTTTATTGACAATAATTTCGGGACTAAATGGCCGCGTAATAGGGGGTGGTCGCTTAACAGGCGGCCGGTTAATAGGGGTTCGACTGTAATTGAGTTCTGCAAATAAACGGGCGGAATGTAGCGCCCCCTTCCCCACCCCCCCCTCCCCCCGCCCAAAAAGAAAACTTATTTCTCAAATGTATTGAAGGTACCGATCGCACTCTAAGAATTTTTCATTACTGCTCGTTCCACCGAGGTAAGCTTTTTTTATCTTTGAAGTTTGCCACTATTTGAAGACAACTCAAACTCAAAATTTACTCATTTTTCCGTGACAGGCTCCTTACACCCTTACACGTACTGCCAGTTTATACGAAGGTGTTATTAACCCGGGATTATTAACCCTTGTCACTCGGGCAATATTGTGCAAGTTGTTTACATCCAACTGGATTCCAGACTACGCTCAAGGCTGGCATAGATTTCTCAGCACGAAAGGTTTTCATCGCCATTCAGTAACTAATCGTTTTTCACTATAGTGATTCTTTATGCAAACAATCTCTACAGCAAGCTATATATGGCGCCCCATGTAAAAATAGCCCTTTTCATGACCTTGGAAAAATAAAGGACTTTGCCTCCCCCAGAATCGTCAAGTGCAAATGCTTCCTGTCACGTGCCATTTGCGTGAATTCCAAATGCTAATTTTGCGATCGATATTTCGCAACTATAAGGTCTGGCTCAAGAATGGTTTTTTAAACAACTGACCAGCAAAGACTATTCATGCGTTTTAAGAACCACTTTGCACATGAATACGTTAAGCAAAAAAGTACTTAATATTCAGTTTAAATTGCATTATTTTCTTTTTTCACAGCATGCTTGAAAGAGCTTCCACGAATGCTCTCCCGTTTCCGTGCAAAAGAAACCCGATTAATTTTCATGAATGGAGCAGCCTTGACTCGAAGTAACGTTACCCAAGGAACGGGCAATTGTCTCAATCGCATTAGTCTTTGTAACAGTTGAAGTTTCTAGTCGTTTACTTTTCCACAGTAAAGAGTTAAAACAAACAAAACAAACACGATTTTAGTTTGCGTGGTAAGTTTTTTCTCTTCTATACGTGAGCGAGTTTTGGAGGTGGGCGGATTTTAATCTCGCGCCAACGCTGACATTTTCCCTAATTTGAATTTTTATCGATTGTCTCAAAAGATGCTTTTTTGTCCGCCGCTTAAAATCTACCAAGGACGGGATAAAATAGTACATGAAAATTTTACCCGCGAGAAGGTTTTTATTTCGCTAATAATTTCTTACAGAACTCGCAAGACGAATGATTCCACTCAAAGAATTTGCGCAATTAAAAATCGCGCAAGCCAATAAGACGACAGGTCATTCGAGTCCATGTCAGTCAAAAAAAAAAATTGAATGAATTTATATTTACCTACTTCATCAGTGTATTTTAACATGAATACTGCCCACAAGAAAAGTGATTTACACATCTATCAGCCGTGAACCAATCACGTTCGTTGATTCCATGGAAAGAACCAGTTAGAATTGGGAAACCCGTTCAGTGCATGTAACAGGTGGCGAGTTAAGGGTTTACCTCGCAAGATAATAATTCTACGAATCATTCTTAATGAAAGCGAGCGTACAGCTTTAACAAGAGTAAAATCGAATGACTGATTAACTTGTAACGCGAAGAAAAAGCACAGCAAAGTACATTTGAAGCGGTCATTCTGAGGTATGAGTTGCTCGCAGAAAAGCAGATTGTCGCATCAAGATTCGGACAGCGAGGAGATACGACGGGTAAGCCTGGAAGCACACAGCTTAGCACACGACCTCGTTAAGTATCGTATAGGCAAGGGAAGTCCTCCACCGACACGAAGCGCTGCAATTTTACGGAAACTTTCCGACGAGCTCGAAGAACGTCATGCAGGGGTTCTCGCCAACATGTGCGGCAGATTAAATGTTCTAAGTGGCTCGGCGCACTCGAAATTCGTGCAGGTTGCAGACGAGGTGTTCCGCGATGGAGTGAACTGGGGTAGAATTGTGGCTATCTTTGCGTTCGGAGCGAAACTGGCGCAGTACTGTATGGGCAACGGCTTGCAACAAGATGTAGACCAGATAGTCGACTGGGTTGGAAATTATATTTCAAGCTTATCAGAATGGATCTGTGCCCATGGCGGTTGGGTAAGTTACCCGTAACAGGGTCTGACTCACAGACGCCAAAAAGCGCTATCTTTAGCAAAATTATAAAATATTTAGAAAATATTATCATTTTAGAGCTGTTAAGAAAATATTTCAACATTTTATTCGCAGCCTTGCCAAAGTTACATTTCTAGATTTTTGAATTACTTCTAGCTTGAGAGAAATTTCCTTACGGAGATATTTAAAGAAACTGCTCTCAGAGTTTTTACAATCTCTATAGCGAGCGCGGAAAAATTACTATTTACAAGGTCCTGCCTAACAGAATCATCTCTGCTTTTATTTAATTGCTTGTTACCACTTTATCGAACTTAAAGGTCACCTTTCCAAGACGCGTTTACTTGCTCTAAAAATTAGCAATCAGTGGGGATATTAAAAAGCAAACTTTTTCCATCAATGAGCTTAAAACTTCCTGTTTTATATTGAGCATAAGTTATGCTTGCAATATTCCGGCAATATTGATTTTTCAACGAAAATTCGGCCATACAATACAAAATGCAAATTAGTATCCAAAATGCTTATTAGTAGGAGCAGGGGACGCTGTTCATATTAGACAAGAGTTTTCTGCAATTCGGAACTGTTGCTTTAGTTTTAAATATTTTAAAAACTGACAAAATCATTTTATTTGTCGAGCCAAAAAAAACGCGGAAGGCCTCAAACAGCGAAAACTCTACCACTGAGGGAAATAACAAACCATCTCAGAGTTCTTACTATATCAAGCTCCTTTAGAAAATCACTATTCAAAAGGCTACGTGCATAAATATTTTTTCCTGAACATGAAGGAAAGTGACAATATTTAAACAGTTGGAATTTATTGATTCGAGGTTGTTTTAGTTTAATTCGCCCGTTCACTCACTTCGTTCCCAGAAACTCCATTTCTTAAACCTAGCGCTTAAGGCGAAACGCCTCGAAGATATCCTCGGTTTAACCTGGTATAAATATGGAAAAGCGTTGGAGCAAAATGTAGTGGTACGTAAGGTTTAATTTTGTACTGGGAATTAAGATTGCAAAGCACGTTCTGGCTTGTAGGCTAAAGATTATCAGTTACATAAATAGCTTTACCACACTGTTTATATTAACAAGTTGTCATATACGAAAAGTGCTTGGGCCGGTAAAAACCCAAACAGTTTAAGAATACAATACATTTGCATTGAGTGCAGACACTAGTACTCGACAAAGGCCAATTTTGCGCCATAAATCTTGCATTTCTGGAAGGAAAATGTAACCTCAAGATAGACAACTTGCTTCTTGCCTTTTTTTTTGTGCAAGTCTCATATGAATGAGAAAAAAATCACCCACACACAAAAGTGGATCGCTCGACCGTTGCTAGGTTACCGGTTCAAAGTTAAAGCAAAAAATTTGTACGGTTAATTATTTCATGGCAGTATGAGACAAACTGGATACAAGGCCGAAAAAAAGTGACAAAAGTAATGACAGTAGTGGTGGGTATCCGGCATAGGGGAGCTGCGTGCAATAATTGGTTTTAACTTGTTAATTTAGTAGTTAGATACCCACAGAAAACTGCACATTTGCAAAATTTTTAGACTGAAACTGGATCAGTTATTATTCACTGGAGGGCGGCAAACACGCTATGAGATAATGGCTTATTTAGAGAAAAAATGCAAATAAGAAATTTCCATTTTAGTTTCTTTGGTATGGAGAGCCATAATTTTCGTCGCCGGTCCGTTTTCCAACAAATGGACATCTTTTCGTTTTCCATGATTTTCATTGCGATAGATCAGTTTAGCTTGTACGTTTTGTTGCCCCATTTAAGAGCATTTGATGATACTCTTGAAAATTGCTGCTTTCAAATTTTCAAAAAAATCGTTCCCCTCGTATACGAATGAATAATGTTTAGATGGATAAAAGAACAGTTCTCCAGAGAATATCACGTGGTGTGTAATGGGAGAACAAGCTAACAAGGTCTCTTGGGTCTTAAACTTGAATCCAAAAAATTGAAAAGTAAAATAAAATAATAAAAATAATAATAATAATAATAAAAAAAGAAAAAGACAAAATCAAGATTCCAACGGTTCGTTGAAATCATTTTTCGAGCAAAATTGCGTTTCTCAAAGTAGCGTATTTTTTTCTGGAAGAAAATAAAATTAACACAGAATTACGTACAGAATTGCATAAACGGCTCAGTGAACTCAGAATTGAGAAACGTGAGTGGAGTCACGCTTTGTCGACGTCTCGACGAAACGTGATATCGTAATTATCAGTTCAGTTCACCAGGAAGATAGAGAATAAACGTGTAAGGAAAAGTTTCATGAAAAAAAATCTTATTAAATTGCTGACACGGCAAAAATGTCGCGTGAGGGAGATTTTGAATTGATAAAACAGGTCTCCAATGGCGAGAAAATAAAAGACGTAAGCATGTATAGATGTCAACGATTTAAATCAAAGTAAACAAGAAAGGAGTTATTTTGCATGTCGACTTGCTTTTAGTAAATATTGACTCAGAAGGGTTTGTTCTGTCTTAAGGAGGCAACTGTCACGGACTGGGTACCATGAAAAATTAGCTTAGTCTTTTTTTCAAATTTTTTTATCGTTACCTTCTTGGTTGTTACTTGTATCTACGTGAACTAGCATGTTGTGGGTTTCGCTGTTTACTGAAAGCAACACTGTGACTTGTTGTTTGTTTGTTTTAATTTAACTCATTACGCTATAGACCTGCCCAGTACGTGCCTTGAATACAGATACAAACGCCTTTTTATAGCAAATGTCGCAACGCATATCGCAAGTACACGAAAACGCCAACGATATTGATCTCGCACGCTCCGAGTAACACGTTTAATGTGAAAATGATAGAGAGAAACACTTGATCAGGGAACTGAAGCTTGCAATAGCGTCTTATAACACCAATTCGATTAAAATTGGTTATATAAGAAAGGTGCAATCATCCGAAACAAAGTACATCTATCCCTTGAAAAAGTACTTTTTTAACAGAGAATTTGTAACTGAAAACCTTGTTCAATCTGTAAAACAAACATACAAGTTTGCCATTGTGTTTCGCGGAAATATGCAGAATTAAGATATTGCATCAATGCCCTTTTCTCAGATATTTCGTTGAACATTCCCGTTGCTATAATGTCATTGCGGTTTTCTCAGAATAAATTAATAAACGAAGATGCGAAGATACAAAAATAGCAAACTCAACATCAATGATTAACATACCGTTCGTCTCAATTTCAGCTAAAAGTAATTGCTGACTATGCAAAAATAAGACTAAACCATTCCGTGAAGATAAGATATCGTCGATTTTGGCTTAAAAGCAAAAGCTAATTAAAACTAACAATGGCAAGTTAGTGCCTAAAAGAATAAATATAATCTGTTGATACTTATATGTAAATGTGTAACATACACGCGATTTCAGAATTTTTTCTCTCTTAAGTGAAGACCCAACAAAAAAATGCTTGGAGCACAACGATAATCTTTGGGTTAAAACTTCTCTCTTTTATGGATAATAAAATATTTGTCAGCTCTTCGGAGACTAATCATAACGGTTAAGATAAAATTTTATTGTCCTGGCATGAGGTACAATTTTGTAAAACCAGCTAGTGGTAATTATGACCTTGTGAAAAGCAATTAACTTTGCGAGGGGTATATACCTCAAAGAACTTTCGTTTAGCGCTATAAAAAGATGGAGCATTAATTAACAATTACACTAAGAACTCGAGTTGAATATTTGCTCAGAGAAAACGAGAGCGAGTAGTCTAATTGTTTTAGTACACACTCTAACGGATTACAGCACAAAAGCTACAACTTTTGCAATTTCAAGCTTAAAATTAAGAATAATTTTCAGTTTCAAAACCAGCGCGCGCGATCATTATCTTTCAGCGATTAGTATAAATCTACCAGCGTTCTGTCACGAATGCCGTTCTCCGATTGGCTGCGCTACTCACTATCTATTCTGTTGAAGAAAGTGAGTAGCGTAGCTGTGTGCGCTTGTTAAAAAAATGACAGCCGCTTCTTTTCGTTTTTGAGGAGTCTGTGAAGAGGATTTAGATCAAGTTTTGAACGACTAGTAGATTTATACTAAAACAATTAGATTATTCGCTATCGATTTCCAAGCGTGATAGCTGACGAGGACGCAGCCAGAATCAACTATAACGCGATAGAAATCTCGAGTTCCTAATCTAACATTGTTAACTGATAGCACAGAAGATTGAAAAGTTTGGAGACAGACTAGGCCTTGTTGTTCCCGTCTCACCGATGTAAGGCACTGCAAGACCAATACAAGGCATTGCATTGCAATGTATTCGTATTTGCACGATTGGGCTGGGTGAAGCGAGTTAACAAAGATGATAAATTGCGCTTTACAAGTAACGCTGAGCCGAAACCGCATTTCCTTTTCGTCTTCATGATTAAGTTCTAGAACTGTATTAAATCGCTTTACATATATTTGTAATTTTTAAATGAAGAAAATACACAAGTCTGGATTTATGAAAACAGTGCAAAGTAAATCTCGCCCCGGCTCTTGCGTATTTTTTTCTCGCAAGAGACTCTCCAAAGCAGACGATGTAAAAATTCAATGCCGGAATGTCAATCTTTTTTTCCCCTCCACTCTCTTATATCATGTTCTTTTTCGTATTCTTCTCTAATTTTTATATCTTGGAGTGATTTTTAGGCCGGCCTTTAGGAGTCGTGAAATCAGAATGAGTATACATTTGGTGCAAAGGAACGCAAAGTTTTCGTAGACACAGTTTTCTAAATCCAGTCATACATATGAAACGGTTTTCAATTCAATGTTGCAAAACCTAAACCAAACCAATTACTTACCAATTAGATAACTCAGCCAATCTTAAACCGTAATAAAACGAAACCAAAACCAAACTAATTGCCTGATTACTTTCGCTCTAATGCGACAGAAATTTACTCTTCCTTTTTTCTCTTCAACAGGAAGCATTTAATCAGATCTTTGGAGAGGCCTGCGAGGAAAGAGAGAAAACATGGTGGAAAAAGCTCTGTCTTGCAGCAGTGGGCGTCGGTGCAATTGCAACACTGGTCTACCAACAATCAAGTTAACTGGCATACCAAAAACATCGCCGCGATATTTTTGCAACTTATTCCACGGTGGTACAGTTCTTATAGTTAACAACAGTTTGGCAAGTATTCAAATTTAGAGAACTGATACTCTAAAGGGACACTTTTTAGGCAGTGAGCGGGGTTAGAGATCTTACAAGCTGGTTCAAGCTGGTAGGAAGAGTGATATTTCCCGCTGTGCGAGTGATCACGTCGTTTTGGCGGGAAAAAACACTTGGTAAGCGTCGTTAGTGAAACTATGAGGTTTTGCAAAAATTAGGTGGGGGTGAAAACAGTTCTTAAATTATACGCAAGCTTATACCTTAACAACCACGAAACGGCATATCGAGTTTGTGAACTGAAACTCAGTTTCATCGGCTACGTTGATCTCAAAGAGTAAAAGTTACAAAAACAGATAACACAACAGCTGAAAAAATCGATAAAATATTTAGATATATCTGATAAACTTGGAGCATGATTTTTAGCGAGTTTCTACTTCAATGCGTTCAAAAGTCACTTGTTTAAAAACGATTTAATTGCAGAATAGTTTAACCACTTTCTTGGAGCAATCAGAAACATATAGCTTTTCTTGATGCGATTATTTGTGTGGTGAGCTAGCTTTATTTATTAGAAGAACTTATTCAAAATCTAGAAAACTGAAACAAGAAAAGAATTCCAGGGGATATAAAAAGCTTTATTACCGGGCAAGAGGTATTCTACTACGACCAAAGTTAATTTTTTTATACTGAACTGTTTATATCAAATGTACCAGTATTTAACCAAAGAACATTGAGACAGGAGCCAATCATTAGGAGCGAGCAACTCCCATACTAAGCGTATCTCACGGTTTTTTTTACAGATCGGTCTATTTTTAGGCTTCTTTTCCCTCGAAATACGCCAGTTCTGGTCTACACGAGCGCGCATCGGTAAGGAACTTCAGGTAGACATGTCGACTTAATCTTCCGGTAGAATGATGACGTCAGTTAAAAATTGAGACCGTGCTTGTGATTGGTCACTGAGGTTCCTGCGTGGGTCTAAATTCGCGTTAAATTTAAACTAAAAATAGATCGGTCTGTGAAAACGCCGTTACAGGAATATGGGGTAGTTGCACGCTCTAGTGATGGACTTCTGATTGAGCACAATAATAATCTTATTGATCTTGCTTTTCGGCAAAATTTGATGCTATTTCTCATGCAACATGCAATTGTCATCGGAGTTATAAGCAAAAGTACTTCAACGAATTATTGCTTAATTGGACGAAATTACTAGATATTATTAAATGTTACTTTTTTGAAGCTAGATTTCATAAGCATAATTCTACAATCTAATTCGCTGTCGTTATTGTGGCGTCACGTGATTTGTCTCTATTACGTGACGACCCAAATATGGTCTGCGAAGGTGACTTTATTTGGTAATGCATTGTTCTTAAATCATAGGTCACCTATAAAATCATAATTAGCGATTGCGTTAGAATTTGAAAAGACTTACATTTTAGTTTTCGTTGAAACATGTCTCAAAACAGTACAGTAACTCCAGAAGAAATAAATGATCGAAAACTGGGCAGCAAAAGAACCCAGGAGTACATAAAATAATGTACGATAACTTTTTATCAAAGCGTTTAGTATATGCAATTTGGCTTTTAATATATTGTAATACGATTGTATAATCTTAATTGTGTAATTAGACAAATACGCGAGGTCTGGTACTTTCGTACTCTATATTTCTACAAGGAATTTGATCATGATTTATGCAGACAACAATACAAAAGACATATTTATGTACAATGTATATAGTACAGTCTGGGATTGCCGCATATTTCCAAAGGTGATTTTAAATACAGGGCCCTTATTTTGTAATTTACTTCTCATAACACGAAGAAAAATGAGAAATGCTGCTAGTAAAATATCATTGCATACTTATGATTTGAAAATCTGCCTTTAGTTTCATTTCTTTGAGACGACATTCCCTCCTTTACCCCACAGTGTCGTGCACCCATCCTCACTAGAAAACAGCCGCGGATTTTACTCACGTGGTACAGCCCAAGCGACTTCGCGCGCATTTTCATTCTCCGTTAAAGCATCTACGCGACACTTTTGATAACATCATTCTCGGAAGGACTGTGGATACCATATTTAAAAATAACGTGATATGGGTGGATTAACTCCCTCACTCTTCATCCACTCTAGCGATAAATCGTCTTCTACGACGCTTGCATGTTGATCAAGGCTCTATATGAAGACGATTCATGCTTTCCCTTGTTTCCTGTCCGCCTGCGCTGGTTAAGACGGGTTTTCAGCCTAGCGACGCAAGCACAAGCGTGAGCATAGAGGTTTATGCCAAGTCATTGAAACGAACGTCGGTATAAGCAAATCACAAACCATGAGAACACGATGTTTACTAGTTGTAACGCTCCGTTCTCGACTCGGCCAGTAAGGCAACAGAAACTCTCAAGCGTCGGGTGTTGTTTTTTCTTCTACTCTTGCGACGAAGAAAGCGGAAGCGACTGCAAAAAAGTAAAACGACACGTTTTTGAATTAGGGATTTTTTTTTAACAAAGAAGAAGCCAAGGTGATTTTTCCAACCTCGTACAGGAGTTATGACTTAGAGATCGTGACTTTTATTTCATACTTAATTGCGCTATTATATTTCTGACTTTAGATTTCCCACACTCTTTGTCATAAAATATTCCATAGTTCCAACAACCTCGGAAAACCTTTCATCAAAATCAACCGCGGCCCCCGCCATTTTGTTCAAATGCTCAGACGAGGGGCAATCTGGAACAAGTGTTTTAATTGGCCAGACGCCGTAAATTTCCTTGTGCTCATGTGGTGTTTCCTTTCCACGCGGCATAAAGCGAACGCAAGCATAAGCGCAAGCGTAAGAAACAGAAAACTTTTGATCCTTGTGTTTGTGCCTGCATCTGTGCTTATACTTGCGTCGAGGCCGTTACACGGTTAAATAAGAGCTGTTATGCTTGCGCTCGTGTTTGCGCTTGTGCTTGCATCGCTAGTGAAAACCAGGCTTTAGAGACTTCGGTTGTCAACACACTGACACGAACAGAATTAAAAGCTTACGAGAGCTGATACACTCTGGTTAGATTTTTGCATGACGCGACACTAAACTGATACACAAAGACTGGTTTTCACTAACTCATAAGCGAAAGCTCGGTCAAGTATAAGCATAAGCGAGCGACAAGTATAAAACATTAACATATGGGCATACATAAAAATAGAAATAAAAAATAAAAATGTTTGACACTGGGAATGAGAAAGGTTGCCAATCGTAGAATCTTCAATCAATCTTTAAATACAAGCATAAGCATAAACATCTGTTCCTTACCCCCTTGATACAGCAAAACAAGATGGCGGACGACGTCTATGCCGGCTTATATTTATACTTACAGCAGCGCGTTCTCACTTCACATAAGCATAAGCACATGCTCAAGGACAACTAAGTTTTTTGTTATACTTGTGCACTTGCTTGTACTTATGTTTGTGTTGTGGGTATCCTCACTACGGTTATGATAATGCTTGTGTTTGGCTTATGTCGTAGTGATAGCCAGGCTTTGCGGTTTTGCCAGAACACAAGCACAAGCCCAAGCATAGACATAAGGATAACGTTTCGTTCCTTTTATGTTTTATGCTGTACATAGTCACAGTGATAACATCGGCGACATTTTCTTGCCGGACAAGCATTAGCCAATCATGACTCATTTTCGCCCAGACCTCTACGAAAACGTCACAAACAATAGCGCGACCGCCGAACGATCTGAGACCACACTCAGCACTGTTAATGAGCTGCACGCAGGGGCACTAAGGACATTTGGTGTTAGTTTACCTCAAGTAATCATCTGAAGAGCCAGCCAAACTCGCGCAAGGTTTGATAATATCCTACCCTTGCGAGGAGCTACGCAACCAGCAATGCAAAGAGGAAGATCGCAGGTTCATCCGCCATTTTGTTTACTAATCGAGGAGGGTTGGTAACCATTCTCATATCTAGAGACGGACTTTTCTTTCTTTTGAAGTGAATGAGCTGGTATCGAGAATCCAGTTTATTTTGCGCTTACCTACGTCCTTTATTGTAATTATGTTCAACCTTTCAGTCGATCTTTCTTTTTCGTTCCTATTTATATTTTTACAGTTAGACTGGCTCGCGGATAGCCAGTTTTAGTGTAGGTGGGCCCCCTGTTCGTTCTCTGACGAACTAGCCTTGTGTGATTTAGATTATAGGTCGTACACACAGTTGAGCGTTTGGAACGCAAAAATCATGATCGCAAGAACTTTTAGCAGCACTTCTGATTACAAGACAATTACAGAAATTAAGCTGCATTTTTAATCAACAGTGTGTATAAATTAAAGCAAGGACTGTGTCATTGAGACCAACAACGAAATCATTCTACTTAGTTAGTCAATGTAAGGGGTGGCGAATGGTAAATGCGAGACCTTGCGAGACGACGAGATTAGCGTTTTTCTTTGCGAGCCCGAGACATTTTGATTTCTTCAATTCCGAGACCGAGACTTTGAAGTGTTTTAAATGCGAACTGAAGACGTTCAGGTTCTAACCAAACAACAAATCAACAAATCGGTACTTCGCGACTTTCTTAGCCTTAAAAAAATTGAGACTGCGAGACAGCTTTGTGAGAAAAATCGAGACTGCGAGACACACATAACTGCTAAAAAACGAGACTGCGAGTCCCGTGAAATTTAGCGAAAATTTTGCGAGACCCATGGTTTTTGAAGGACCATTCGCCACCCCTGATGTATAGACCGTGATTGTTATTCACAATGGCGCTATTGTTGTTACGGAGTACTACCTCTTTAGTCAGGAGATCGAGTTCATGCAAGAGCGAGCGCTAAAACTCACCATGAGAAGATAGAGGACTTATATGAGACAAAAATTGGTCGATGAGCCGTGCAGTATTATTCTATCTCAGTCTATCCAAGAAAACACTACAGAAGAGAAGTTTTAGTTGAAGAAATTAAGAATAACAAAATGCTTAATGTGGGAAGTGGTGATTGCATTCAGAACAGCTATTAGTGAATATAGATTTGATCGCGTAAAAAATTTCTAACAGGGCTTTAACAATTGAAATCGCTGAGATGTAATGCAGATAATTGTGGTCTAAAATATCGAGAACCATGTATGCAATCTAGAATCTCCTGTAAATGATTTTAAAACGCGTCAAAGGTTGCGTGAATCAATTACATCAATCGTGTAGTAAGATTAAAGAGGCTCAACCAAAACTAGCTGACCAAGTACTCCGTGATCTTCACATCGCGTGATCTGTAATCGCAATTATTTGACCTTGCCCATTGTGGTTTCGCATTGTTTCCTTGCGGACAAAAGCTTAATAAAAATAGAATGCGGTAAGAACTTTGAATGTCAGTTCTAGATACGCATCATAAAGAGAACGTGAGTGAACTATAAATCAGTTGGGCGGTGACGGCACGTGACGGCAGACACAAATTAAGATCCCCGGACAGTTCAATGGTTTCAGCTAAAAGCAATTTGTGCGCGTCAACGATTCTTTAAGGACGTTCGCGCTAATTGTTTCTGCACATCCGTACTGCGCACGCAAATTCACACGCCACGTCATGCATGAGCGCGCGCTAAGTAATAAAATGAACAATGATAGGGCAGATGGCCATTGCTACAGCTTTGCCTGGATTTAACGATCTTGGACGTTCGGTGACCCCTATCTTTCTTTCTAGATTTTATGTACAATTATCTCCACTTTGTCCAAAAATGAACAAAAAATTAATGTGGAAAGTTAAAAAAATTTTCAAGATTTCTGTCCACGGGACATCGAATCCTGCCATCTTGCGGCTGCAAGGCGCGTGAAACTATGGTCGCTGAATGCGAACTTGTTCTTTAAGGAACCTCTCCAGTTGACTAAATTCACTTAATAGGTCCACTTAAACAATATTGGGCAGAGAAAATTTCACTTCAAAGTTCTAATTGCAATATTTTTGGGCTTACAGACACTGTGGCCTTATTCGCTAACCAAGCCCGAATTTTTCAGATTTACGGTGTTCTTCCGGGCATGTTCTCTCCAAAACGAAGTCGGTGACCCCAATTTTTTTTACATTTCTGACATAAACAACTCATTATCTAACAGTGGTAAAAGTCTCAGAAAAAAAGAAAACAATGTTGAAAAATTTTTGCGCGAACGTCCTTAAGCGTAAATTATGCCCTTCTACAGTGAGTTTACAACAAAAAGAGGTTATCCTCTGCTTTTTTTGGGCGTTTTCAGCCGTCAAAACGAGGGACACAGTGCTTGTGAATGACTACTGAATGAATTCCTTTCTGGCGATCTACCGATACCATTCAGTTGCTAGCACCGTTTTAAATTGACAAACAAATGGAGCTACGCAAAACCGCAAAAGCGGCATATAAATTGTACTATCTAAAACACGTGTATTTTAACTTCAATCTATTCGTGACTTTCTGATGTCTTTTTGTTAACGTTTATTGCCACCTTGTTAGATCGATCGGGAAGTAACAAAAGTGGTCATTTCTAGCTAATAGTTTATATTTTAATTTCGTCTTTGTTTGTATGTATCAAAATAACGTATTTTGTATTTTTTTCGCTTTTTTCTGTTTACCCTTTTGTAAAGTAAGTTCAGTTCTATTTGTATCAACTCTTAGCCTTTTTTTGTAGGTATGCCTTATGAAATATGGTGAAACATAGTTAAATAAACCAATAAACTATATAAGTTTCCAATGAATAAATGATGCAATACTAAAATGTCCATTGTAAAACTTTGAAATCTTTGGCAAAAACTTATCCAACGAAACGAACTGTTGAATAACATGTTGATGGAACCATTCGTTTTTATTTAATACCTTCAAATAAAACTAAAAATAATAGTCTATTATTAACCGTGTTTATCGTGACGGGCGACGACATAGGTTATAACTAAGAAAATGTCATGAAATTAAGACTAGTTTAACATCATAGGGCATCACTGTAAAGACAAGACTGATGAAACAGATATTATTATTAGGGTTAGGGTTATTATTATTTGAAAAAATATCTATTATTATTATTATTATTATTATTATTATTATTGTTATTATCATCACTATTAAACAGACTCCAGTTCGTCAGACAAACAGAGTAGGACACGATACTCTAATGAGACGCACAAAATTACACCTTTTTCTAAAAGTTCTCAACCAAAGTTAGTATAACACGTGATTGTGTTGCATATTTTCACCCTAATTGTTTCATCCTCAAGTTGGGGCCGGTAGCAAAGAAATCCGAGAAACGAAAAGGTATAAAATTGAAAAAGTCGATACGGCTTGGAAGCGGATGAAAGTGGACACAACATGTACCGTTTACAACGAGAGCAAATTTTTAACCATCGCAGTAGTGAGGAAATCTTCAAACGGTAAATTTCGTTCATAAAAGAAAACTTTCAACGTAGCAGGCCTGGCGTGAATTGTTGTCTTAAAAATTGCAGGAGATTTAAAATCTTCCACGATACTCTCTGTTCTTAATAGCATTGGAGTACAACACGCGCGCTCTGATTGGTTGAAAACAGTTGACATTCAAAGGTGGGTTGAAATGTATTTATAGAGACACGTGAGGTGTTTATAAAGAAATAGAATATATTTATAACTGCAAGCTGACTCAATATGACGGAAAAACACGCGGAAAAAGTTGGATGTTGAAGTAGACTTAAAAGATACACTTACTTAGAACGAAATTCTTCTTCTTTCAATCTCTTTTTAAAAAATCTTTAATTTCACTCCTTTGCAATTGCAGTGCTTTCACTCTTTCACGCCCAAAGGTTGATATATGAATTCTCCACACCTAATGCCAAGAATTCCTTGCAATATTAGGTTTACCAAAATAATATCCCTTAGTCGAGAGTTGTCTTTATTTTCATCACCTGTTTGCCTGAGGGATTTCGCTGACCTTCGGTTGTCCAAGTGCATAAAAAGCGAGTACTTATTGCAAATGGTACAACATGCATATGTATTTATAGAATCTTGCTTTGTGTTTAGAAGTAATCTCAAACAGACGAGCCATTAAAACGGGGCGACAGACGTTTCAAGATTTTGAATTTTGAATACGCGATAAGTTCACCCATTGTAATGGAAAAGTACAAACACTTAAACCCACCATGTTTATACTCGGTGGACCCATCAATCAATTTTGTCTTCACTATCAAAAGATCAGCACATATAAAGCTATATATGACTGAAAAACCACCAAGATCAGTAAATTCAAATAAACTTGGAAAGAAATAAAGACCTGTCTCTCAAAAAATCAACAATTTTAAATGGGGCTTCTAATTGCAGGGATACAGTGGTTGTTTAATCGGAGGTCGCACGAGATCTTGAGAAACTTTGACTACAGTGGCAGTATCATGCAAAAACAGTTCTAACTGAAGGGAAACTGTTTCTTAGCATTTAAGTTGTTAGACAATGGCTGATCTAAGGCAATTTCAGCAAGATCTATTGGCAAACTTCTCAATTTTGCTAATAACTTGATAGATGTGACAATCACTATGCACAGTTCTGAAAGACTGTGTAGCGCTTTCATAGGTTTTAAAATCACGACATCGTTTCAAAAAACTTCGGATAGGTACGTAATACGAGCACACACATCCGAACCCATTCATTCTTGGTCAATATTTCAGCAATTCTCTCCCAAATTCGGCCATTATTCATCGTAAAATGTAGATTCATAGTCTGCACCGAAAAAAAGCCTTTTCAGATTACTGTAGCTTCAGAGCTGTATTAAACATGTGCATTTTGTTAAACAAGCGCACTTATTATTGACCGCAAGCAAGTGTGGTTTACAAACTGGCAAAGTAAAACTAGTTACAATGACTTGACCATGAATGATAGATAGTACACAAGACATTTTTAAGGTTGAACTAGTAACATATATTTATTTTAATTCAGAAATGTACTCGCTATCGTGTTTGATCAAATCTGCAATAGAATAAACCCAGTTGGTGATGTTTTAAAATCGAAAGCGTACATAATAGCATTCTCTACAGAACCTCTTCAAATGTCATGGTTTCTCCGTTTACTTTTGTGTTCTTTTTCCAAAATGTTCAATATATTTTAAGAATCGTGATATCTTTTATTGTGTTATGATAAAGCTTGCCACCCGCCTTTTACGTCTTCAAAAACGTGCTGTTATTACAAATCAAAGAGATTCTTTTTCGACTTAACGCCGATCTTATAAATGAACTTTTCTTCATTTCAATTTTCTGCAAAGTGATAAATTGCTTAGTGTTGGAAGGTGCAATAAACGTGTTTATTCTTTTCATCTTTTTTAATATGTAAGTTAAAGGTTGTTTACTTTGATGCTCCACTATTCTTTGCTTTGTGAGTGTTTTTTATGAGTCCCATTCATTAATGACGAGTCCCCAAGCCCCTCCGCTATTGATTTCCTCTCAAAACAAAGCACTTCGGTCTCACAACACAATACGCGCGAACTATGAAAAAAAATATTGTTTACATTTTAAATCTAAACAACAAACGTGCTTTGCACAATTGTTTTGGGAATAGATCTTTTCATTTTGGGTTTCATATATGCTGGCACCTGCGAGACCAAAACAGAATTGTCGGCAAATTCAAGAGGTTTTTCATTCAATAATAGCACTGATTACTAAACAAGGTAGTGACATAGCCAACAGCCACAGAGGAACAATATTACGCCGAAACAGACAGCAATTTATAACAATGTTAACGTCGTGTTTAGCTTAAGATTATGAAACGTCGTGGGAACACGTTTGTTGCACGCACTTGTGTTTTTTTCATTAAGTTCTTCTTGGGGAAGTCTCTAAATTATAAATACTCTTCGTATAAGTGAATAAAATGTTAACGCTAAAACTCTCTTGAAAAATCATCAGAGGTATTGACACTTTAAATTGACATTAGATATTAAAGTGATTATGTAAGTTTCTCGTTGCGGAATTTGTTCAAAATATTTACTCTCAGAAACGCCATGTTTAATGACAGGTTGAGCACTTTTAAAGAAAGAAATTAAACGAAAAACCATTAAGGCGAAACCACTGTCGTTTTTTAACGAGTGCCGGGTTGCCTCTATGCTTTTGTTAAAGTAATTGTTACAAAACCTTAACAAAATAAAACCTTTACAAATAGAAAACGTTTTCGTTATCTCAAATTTGTAAAGAGCGGACATTTAGGGCCGTTCACATCGGCGAGAACAATTCAGATTATTACATCTTAGAATACAGAGGTAATAACAGCCGAGCCGCGAAACATTTTTCAATTTCTCAGACTTTGAAAATTAGTTTAATTTTTGCCGGGGTCTTTGCCGCAGCCCGCCTTTCAAGTTATTAAGTATGCCCGAAATGGCCAAAAGAAAACTTTAATAAAGTCTACATAGACGTTTCTTTGCGCTTTACAAAATGAGCCCTCAATTTAGTGCACGCTAATATGAAAAAAGTAATAAGGCAAAAAACGTATAATGTACTTTAGGACTGGTGTTCAATTTTTCGTTAGACAATGATACAACTGCAAGCAGAAAAACGTCCGGCCACAGTTATTACACAAAGAGTGTTATTGCCTAAAGGAAAGGAATCTAAGCGGCGTTCGGTGTCCGGAAAGCTAGAGGGCAGATCAACAATGGAAAGAAAAGCTCACATGTATTGTAATAAAAGTGCAGTGAACTGCCTTTGAACGATAAACTGGTTCATATTTTTATCAATGACTCAGTTGTAAGCTGAAATACTACAACGTTCTCTCTCTGCTTTTAATTAGCCTTGTCAACAATACAAAATGACCACAACTAGCAAGCGGCACGCTAAATCAGAACGAACTCAACGGTCCGTGTTACGAGAATTTTATTACTTCACAAGGCCGACGAATGACAAACTTCCTGCCTCGGAGAATGAGCCGACGGTGCCTTTGTGAGCTGCTGTGGTCGGTGACACGTGAGAGAAGTTCAAACCAAATTTGAATATTTTATTTAAACTATTATAAAAGCCGGCCTTTTGTTGTGGGCCAAACTTCAATAAGAAAATTAACGAGTAATTTGGATAAGTTTCGGTTTGATAGGCATGTGCTAATTAGTTATTCTGTATTTAATAGAAATGTTCAGGTCCGCCGACCTGTTGTGTCAACATTGAATGACATCGAAACCTGGAGCACGGCGAGCCCTCAAATCGGCGACGAACAAAGGAAATTTTTGAAGTTTTGTCGGTGTGTTTAGTCAGTGCCATTTATTTCGATAACTTAAGTACACAGTAAACTGCGTACAAAAACCCGACATCTGTCCCAAAGCTTATTCAGAACGTGTCGAGGTTGTTTTTAAAGATTAAGAAGTACTCGTCCGCCGGTTAAGACCAACCAACGTCTGTGTCAGCGATCATTTAAGGACGGGAAAGATCTCGCGATGCCGAGGCCTCTACGGAATAGCTACGGCAGTGCAAAGCCACCTTATTCGTACATCTCGCTTACGGCCATGGCTATCCAAAGCTCTCCTCAGAAAATGCTGTCATTGAGCGAGATCTACCAGTTTATTATGGATCACTTTCCATTCTACAGGGAAAACACGCAACGCTGGCAGAACTCCCTGCGACACAATCTAAGCTTCAACGACTGCTTTCTGAAGATTCCCCGAAGACCTGATCAGCCTGGGAAAGGCAGCCTCTGGGCGTTGCATCCAGACTGCGGAGCAATGTTTGAGAACGGAAGCTTCCTGCGCCGAAGAAAGCGCTTCAAATCCGAGAAGGAGAGGACGACAAAGTTGGCCAAGCTAATCACAGACGAGACCAAAGATCCCGCACATAGCGCAGTTCACATGACAGATGACAGTGCAGTTCGCGGCTGTGTCTCGCCCGTTGAAGTCAGTCAGTCAGGCTTTAAGCATCCTTTTAACATAGAAAATCTCATTGGATCTGACATCAAGAGTGTACAGTCGTTCCCAGCCATGACTACCCCCATCCCTTCTCTTCCGACATGTCCCTCTTGTATGAACACGCCTCCGAGCGCAGCTCTACCGGGCTATCAAGGAAAACTCTGGTCTGCAGTTCCAAGCGCGTATTTCGCCAAACCGTGCACTCACCACGAGCGTTTAAAGGAATACGAGATCGCAAGATTTGGACAACAGTTTTATCACGCCGGCGAACTCGCGCCGTTTTACGGAGCAGTTCCTGTGTCGACGGCAGTTCTTCCTCAAGCCATATTCCGGTGACCGAGACGATGGACATTTTGCCTGCAACGTCGCACTAAAAGGAACTTTATTCGCCACGAAACATTTAGTGTAACACGGCATGGTTAGAACAGCTCACATGCTAAATTTAAGGGGTGTTGTGAGCATCAATGACCTCGAATAGTTAAAACCTTGCAGGTATATTTTCAGTGATAATGGTTGAGTTTTATTGAAAATTACTATCAAATGAACTGAAAATGTAAAAGAAAAGTCATTGCGGGTTACGTAACTCAAGCTTGCCTTCAGATTGTGAAAATGTCTGGCAATTTTTCTAAACCCGACGTCGTGTCTTGGAGAAAATCACAAGAAACTTATTACAATTTACTGGTCTTTCAACATTCACTTGATATCTTCACTTTGGTCAGTTCTGGGAGCATTTGCGATCGTACTCAATCATAATTGAAGCACTATTTCGCCTAAAAAATCCAGCGAAATGGTGTCTCTTTGTAAGCTAAGAGGCTCATAAAGCCAGGTTTGAGAAGAAGTGCCTTAACTGCCAAAATGTTCGAAACACAAAGGTACCAGTGAAAATGCGAAATATGAAGGTGACAGTTTTAAATTGGTCCTTGTTACAAAACAACTAGGTGACAAGGTCTCTTTTAATTTTATTTCGCCCAGAAATAACTTAAATAAGCCTTCCTTAGCCGAGATTACAACTCCAGAGGCCTATTTTTGCTACAACACGAGATTTTTTTCAGATTCAGAAGCTAAAACATATGGAAGGCAAGCTTGTAATGTGCGTAATTCTAAAAAGCCAAACAAATTCATCTTCCAAATCACAGTGTATAAAAAATCATATTTTTATCGTGTAAAAATTTTGATTCGTGGAGAAAGAAATTATATACGACTTAAGGGAAACATTGAATCAAAAATTGTATGTATATAAATTGATGTGTTTGAAATGAAGACAGCTTTCCGAGTTAAATGATTTTAGTTGAGTTTTAACATACGATATAGCTTTTAGATTTAGCAGCTTCAGAGTTACTTAAATTTACGAACATTTACGTAAGTATAGATGTCGAATAAACATTTTATTCTATTTTTTCGTTCATTTTACAGACCACCGTGGTAAAACGCTAAGTGTTTATTGTACACGTTCTAAAAGATCTAAATAGTATTTGAATTATTAGATTATACCGTATATTTAACTAGTTTCGAATTGTAAACATTTGTGCAAGGTTTTCTTAGCATGTATGCATTTTCCATCTCTGTTGGTTTTTAACGAGAACGCTGTTTAACCTTGAGTAAATAAATCTAAAAGGTATTTGAAAAATGTCCTCGCGTTTCTTTATAAGAACTGTTAAAACGAACTCGAAGGGTTAAGCTAACTGCCAAGCGTTTAGCGTCATGAAACTTGATTACTTATGCACATTGGTTTGCTTTCGGAACCTCTTTGGAAACTGGAGGGGGTATGCTTAAACAGGAGCTCTTTTACACACCTATAGATCGTTTAAGCACTGGCTCTTCCCACTCAAACACAGAACATCTTCTCTAAAGCCTTTTGTCGATCAGCTTCTGTCAGGAATTAAACGGCTTCGAAACTTGTTTACCTTATTGATTGTTTAAAAAGTCGGAAAACACTAAAGAAGAAAGCTGCATATGAATTAAGTGCGGTAAAACTGTTTGGCCACCCGGCGGCGAAAGAATAAACTATTTTCCTCCTGTATGAAGCGGTTATTATGAAAGAAATACTTGCTCCAAAGCATTGGATTTCCAAAGAACTGTCTGAGTTTCCGCGCGCGCCAGCGTAAGAAAACCTCAAATTCTCAGACCGAGAAAATTACTTCAAAAAACCTAAGGTAACTTAATAATTTTGTGACTGTGTTGTTAGTGACAGAATAGTAGCGGGAGACTAGTTGTCTTGGCGTCAAATTGAAAGTCTTCTAGGACTATCATGCACTTAATCCAAATTCATTGCCTGAAATTTCAGAGAGCCATTTGATCTCTTAATTTTCGCGCGTTTTCATCAAGATATCTTCCTGTTTGTTCTTTCTTTGTGCATCTCGCGAAAAATTTTACACAATTCTTATTCAAACGCCTCGCCTCTTTGTCGGGAAAATTCATTCGTCTTTGCACCTATTTATTGTAATATAGAAAGAGCATTTCTCTTTTGAGTTTGTGCCTTTATATAATTAAACTTGATTATAAGATCAAAGCACGCTTACTTTAAAACAAGGTTTCTACAGTCAGAAAGAATTTTCAGTCAATGTAAAACCCTCCTAGACGATGTATTAAACTTGGCATCTTCGCACTTGACGAAATTGTTTTCTTATTAAAACGAGCGTTTCAACGAACGAGGGCACAATGGCGCAATAAGTATTTTTAAATCTTCAAAGCTACCCCGCTACGACCGAGCATCCAACGCGAGAAATACGAGTCGTATTGCAAAACGAGCATACACAGAGTTGCTAAGAGAAAAGTTAGACCCGAAGAGAATCTCAATTGATTTCGATTATCAAAGCCAAGTCGACGAGGTTGCCTCAACAACCCAGTGGAGTTAGGAATCATGAAAACACTTAACTTGTCATTAAAACGTTCATCTTCGACGCTAAACACGCGGAGAACGATTTATAAACGCGCCGGCGTTGCTACGGAAAATATACACGCGACCCTGATTTAAGCCTTCGGTTTAATTCTTTGATTTTTTTTTGCCGCGAAAACTCTGCCGTTGCAAGAAAACTGAACGTTTTCCGCTTATCTCATATGCTTAAATCGAGTGCTAGCAGACAGAATTTTCATAATGGCCGCTAGATGCGTGTTCTTGTCTAAAAACATAAAATTCTGAACAAGGCGCCAATGAAATGATTTATTTATCGGCGGTGTGTCAACCTTAAATTTACAAGACGCGCGGACGTCACACTAGTTTCCTCATATATTGCTCAGATATTAACTTGTATTTTATCTTGGGAAGCTGTTCAGTTCGAAAATATTGATATCCAACCCAATTTCAGAAGATGGAACTAGTAGCAAATCCCACCTAGTGGGGAAAACTTAATTCGTGTCGTGGAATTAAACAAAACTAATATTGATTTAGTCACAAATTTTGCCCTATCTTGGTTGCACGTGATTTATGGACATTTTAATTTGCAACTTATAATCGTTGTAAGTGCGCGATATATGAGAATATTGTCAAAACCGACTGAGAGGTAAATAAGTTTTAAGTATTAAGACGTTATTTTTGAGCGATGAGCAATATCGATATTTCAGTTGAATAAAAGATATTTAATTAGAAGGAAAACGTTTAATATGACAATATTAAAACTATGCAGCGACTGTCAGCTCTTATATTTTTACCAGAACAAAGCCAGTGAAGTGAAAATAAGACAACTGTAAGCCATTCATCCAAGTTTTCGAGTGCTTATTTTCCCCCTAGTATACAAATCAACATTCTGTCAGCTTGCCTTGCATTTTTGCAAGCAGAAATCATACCTAAAGACGAAAAATCAGCTTAAAAACTCGATATCAGAAAACGTTTGTGCAATTTTTCATTGGCACCGTATTCACTACGTTAAGCTTTATAAACTCCAGTCATGTGCACTCCCGCAGGCCTCAAAATTCATGTTTAGTTTGTAAACATAAATTCTTGAAGATTTAAGTATTTACGGTGTTTTTTTTTTGAGACCACCTCAGATTGGGCCAAGTATCTTCTATTGTTGCATTCATTATATTGTTTCTATAGCTTTTTCGAACTGTTTATTCAAGTTTTCACAATTGTTGTGACTAACTTCTACAGTCTGTCGTTTAAAAAGTCCACATTACATATTATAAAAGTCTTATTTCACTGCAGCTTTTATGATGTTTTGTCCTCAGAAGTTCTTTATAAACTGCCAGACAGAACTGCACATTCCTCACATTTGTCTTTAAAAAAATTAGCTTAGGAGTTTAGCGAATAAAACTATAATAGAAGGCAAGACAGTTGAGATTTTGGGCAGGAAAAGATTTTAATTCAAACTAAACAAAACCAAACGCGGATGAAATAACGGTTGTTGTAGCTTGCTACATTGTGTTGACATCCACTGAGGTCAGTTTCCCACTTTCTTGTTTGCAAAGCAAGTGAAAATATGACAAGCAGACGGTAATCGTGTTGATCTTAAAGTAAACTTCTTCTTCACTTTTACAGGGAAGAAAATAAAAATTCCTAGCTGCCTATTAATAAAATAGGAAGGTTCACCTGTCATGAGAAATTAAAATGTTTTAATATTGTCAACGATGCTCCAACATTTATAAAAAAGCAACCGGGAGATTTCATATCTCAATGCCCGAAGGGCTGAAGACAACGGATGTCATTTGTCCTGCTACGAGGCGAATAAAATGCCACAACTGGCCAATTCCGTCCATACATTTTCTTAACGTATGAAAATTAACCCTACTGACAGTTTCAGCTGCACAGAGTGGATTTAAAAAGGCGCCCCTTGTTTGATGTTTCAAGGATTGCCGAACAATACAAACACCTGAAGCGAGTGAGTCAGAAATCTTGAATAACCTTTATTTGCCGTGGATGTTTTGTCTATGAGCTCCCCTCCTTAGCAGCTGGGCTTTCTATTCCGGAATACGGATCAATGTGTTCACCAGATAAACGAAACCCTTTCGATCTGCCTATCTATTGGAACAAGTTTCGCGTGCAGTAAATTGGGTTTAAATACATTTATAGTAGAAACTCGAGTTGTTATGGCTTCTGAGAAGTTGTGTATAATATGTCAACAGATGTATAGTGGGAAAACGGGATTTTATATTTCATGTACTCCTCTTTGTGAAGACAGCTGGGGAAGTTTATAAGAAAACAAGGCCGACAGCCAGAAAAAAAGCAAGGAAATCAAAGTTGTGGACAAAATATAAAGGTTTTATTATGAGCAAACTTACGAGTGTAAAGAAATTATTGCTTTTAAAGATGAATCACAAGTACATACAAAGAGGCATCACTAAAATCCAGTCGTGCAAGAGACGGAAACAAACTTCAAAAAACAATCCTCTTAGTCTAAGTCTTCAGTACAAATAGGCGCGTTTACATTCATCCTTTTCTTACAATTGCTTCTAAATTCTGGTAAAAAAAAAAAAAACCTTAGAGATAATAGCAAAAGTACAACAAACTGTTCGAGTTACACGATAAATGTAATCACTTTTTCGGAGGTAATTTGAAGTAACGGGTCAAACATAACTTGGCAAAATACAGCGCTGGTAAACAGTTTTGCTAATAATAATTACCTTAGAAACTGATTGTACGACTTCTTCTTGAAGCAAACTTGCGGGAAGAAACCTATTGGAGCTCACTTTCTATAAACCAAACATTTGTTTAACTGCCCGAATAATCATCAAAGCACGACAGAACTAGACGAACCTTCCAATACTCGAACAACAGTGAAGCACTTAAGTGGTACCCAGTTTTGGAAGAACTGAAGACTTTTGTGAAGCGCAAATATCAAGTCCATTCTTTCATTAACCGTTTTCGCCATAAACCGAGGCGGCGACGCTAACCCCAATCAAGATCTTGAAGTAATAAGCGAGCACTTGATTAAAAAAAAGCGGTCGCAATCTTTTGTAGCTTCGCGCTTCGGGGCACATGAAAATACCCGACAAAATTTAATCAATTCTCCCCGTTCTGGTCGTTATGCCTTTAGCTTTAGTAACCACACAACCGCTATAAAATATTATCGTGATCGCTAGATACGCACGGAGAACGTGCACGCGTTTTGTAACGTGTTTGTTTCGTCAGAGTCGTGAAAATTTTAAATGGGATTTTTGGCAGACGTGCAGTGTAGACCGACCAGGGGACAACCTAATAATAGCTATCTTTGTCCCTGCCTACCAGCGGCTTACTTTGAAGTATGGCTTGCTCTCTCGCCGACTGTAATCTTAATAACCCTTGCAGGGCCTCAAACCCATATGGGCTTTTGTTTTGTGAGCTGCGTAAGGGCTCGAAAGCCACCGATGTTATTGAGCGAAAGGAAGTTGCTCTTGTGAACTTTGTTTCTGAGAGAGAAAGAAAACAAACACACATTTTGGGTTAGACACACCTTCTTCGACCATGAGTGATCTTCAGGAAGACCGATAGAACTTGAAATTGTTAAAATGCTCGTTACATAGTGTCACTCAACCAACTAAACGCGGCCGAAATATTCCTGTCATTGGTTGTAATTAAGCACTATTGAGATTTTGATCAAGCACGTACATGCACTACAGATTAGAACGAACTAATTTCATTCAACCGAAAAATCAGCTTGGTAGCAAACATAAACAGCAGACATTTACAATACGGGAGGAAAACGTCAATCATTTATTTTTCAGAAAAGGCAACATTGCTTTTTTCTTCCTTTTCGGGAAAAATATTCAAATTATTTTCCGGTTAGTGAGAAAAGAACATGTTATCGACCACCCGTCTGGTGGCCCGATGTAAAAAACCCAAATGCCGCCAACTTTAATGCGAGGAAGGCATCGGTGACCGGTTTAGAAGTGAAAGAATACGTCTAAATTATCACAGAAATACACCGAATTAGGAAAGAACCCCTCGAGGTACTGTAATAAAGCGACATGAAAAGTCTCATAAACGAAACCGTTATTGCCAACATTAAAACTGAACTTAGTTTGTTTTAACGCTCTCTTAAACAAAGTAGCAATTAAGTTCGCGGCAGGTCACGTTATTTGCAGTACAGTCCTACAGCGCATGCGTTGAGTCGACGAGTATTTCATATATACTTTTTGCGTCTGTGTTGCTTCAATTCTGGAGAAATAGGTTCGCGTTTTCCAGGCATATTCGACTTTAAAATGGAAATACTTATGTTCGATAGTAAGTGGAGTAATCTTACATGGCTTTTCTTCGGTCTGCTTATGAAAGTACGATTTGATAATCGATTTGGTTTGCAGCAATTAAACAAGGGTCAATATGACACGGATATGATCGTAAATGTTTAATTTCTCCTTTCAACAGGCTTTTAAGTTTAATGAATGTCTTACAACTGGCGTGAATGGACCTGAATTGAGAGCTCGCTTGTCACAAAGAAAAGGATTATCAAAGTTTGGCACTATGAAGTTCTTATAAACGATGACAATGAGTCTGTCTTGTGACAACAGGAAAGCTAGACCAGTCATTAAATTTCAAAGAGATTATTTGTCTTAGAATTACGAAAAACAAGCCTTAAAAGATGAGAGGTGAGGCGTTTAGCTCTCTAAAACTGTCGTTTGTAAAACAATATATTCATCTCGATCGCTCGATCTGGTCGCTAAAAAAGGGCCGATTAAAGAATATGAAAAGCGAAAAAATAAATGCAACAGTTTAAACGAGGGGAAAGTTTGGATTTCGAGAATAAAGCCTCATATATATAATAACTACAACGCCATTCAACGCCGTATTCACTTTAATTTGCATTCAGAGGAATCGTTCAAAAATGTTCGAAAATTCCTCTTTGGAAAAAGAAAGCATACATCAAGAGTTTTTTGCTAATGGATAATCTATAAAACGACCACACATTAAACATTTGGTTAGAAAATATACCTGCTTTTGTAAGAATCGAAACCGGTACGCGGTTAAAGTGGATTGCCGCTCGAGCTACAAAGCTGACCGAAACTAAAAAAAACCAACAAATCTTGAAAAATCAACAGCTAAAATTCAGGTCACAGTTTAATTAAAAAGGCCTTAATCATGTGGGGGCGGTAATTGACAATACGGCAACCGACCAGTCTTTGTGAGAAGCCGTCATGTTTAGAAGATTTATTTCTTCCCTCGAGCTTAACGGCAGTCTTAAGCCGCGTTGGTTTTGTGTTCACACCAGCCGGAAAACGCTGCCAGGAACGATTTAACTATGAATTTGCAATCAAATAGTGCTTTTTTCAACTCGGTTTCCCGTATTGAACAAACGGCGTAGACCGAGGTTTTAAACGACAACACTTGTCTGATAATATCAAGACTTTTTCCCCAAAATGATAACGGAAAACTTGTTTTGACAATGTTTGACGCTTTATTTGTCGGCAAGATTCCTAGGGAAAATATTTACTTAATAAAAATCAATATCGGCTCTTTATGGGGCGCGCTCTTTAATTCCAAAAATCTACACCACCCCACGTTAATTAAAATAAGGATGTTGAAATTGATTATTAGAAAAGCTAATAAAAGTGCCTTGTGTGGATGGCCGGCGCGCGGAAAAAATCAACATTTTAAAGAGACACCGGCTTAGGCTTATTCAAACTAATTTGCCGAAGATTGTGAATAAGTTTTCCCTATCGCAGGTATATCAAAGTATTCGGTAAACATGTTATTTGGTTAACAGTTTTTCGCAGCGGGAAAGTTTGTTTTTAGAACTTTTCGTACTGTCGGCTGACATCTTCATTGTGCAGGCTTTGTTTGCTTAAGTGAAAGACGATTTTATTTGCCTCTTCTGTGCGTCTATTGCATGCAGAGCGGCAGGTTTTGTTGCGTTATTAAACGGTGATAGAAAGACTCCTTTGAACGTGCCGCTTCTAATCGAACCCTGTTGGAAATTTCATAATACAAATTTTCATCTTGTAAAAGCCGCGCCGAAAACACTTGCTGTAAAAAGAAACCCTTCTTTAGATCTTATTCATTTATTGCTCCGGTTTTACGTATTATAGAATTAGAATCAAACTCAATTCACTCAAACTTTGCTGCTGAAAAAAGCATAGATATATGTTACAAAGTTATTTCAAATACTAATAAACTTGTGCTTAATTACACTATGCTACAGCGCTTCGCTTTTATTCCATAGTTATTAGAATTATAGAAGTGTGAAATAACATACTTGTTACTTGCCACTCGTGCGTCACATGATACAATTCGGAAAACAGAAGGAACACACTTCACAAAGTCTGTTGATGGCCTGTGGCAATTTCTTGCCGCCAAATATTGGTAATAAAAATTAGTTTAAATTTTCATAAGATCTATAGTCCGCTTTCTTAGCCGCAAGGCTACAGACAAGATTAACGTTCTTGAGATGTTTAGTCAAAGCAATTTGTATTCAAAATGTCAAAATTAATTAAGTTCAAACAAGTCTTTTGAATTTGAAAGGGGCAGGTTGATTTTGAGCTTACGCATTAAACAGAAGGTATCAATAACTAACATAGCTGCCGAAAACTACCGAGGACTGCAGAAGTTTACCCGAGCAACGAAGTTTAGCCGAAAATCACTGCGCGTTTAAGTGTCTTCGAAATATGCATTTGCAAGAACAATTTCAGAATAATTGATTGTTTTAAAGTTTCAGAATAATTGTAAATGTGTAAAATAATTAGTAAATAAAATAAAATAAAACGGTAAAAAAATAGAAGACGAAAAAAAAAAACATTCAACATTATTGCTTAATCATAGCGGTAATTATTAAAAACAATATAATAATTTAAACTTTAAAAATTAATAGTTCAAGTCCAGGTATCAATTGGAAAGAAAAAAGAAAAACATGCTGATATCATGTTTATTAGCAATCTGCTGTTATACCCTTGTACAAGAGAGGATGAGATTAACTGAGAGTGATTGTCCCATACAGGCCTTACTCCCTAGATAAGTCCTCTTAAGCTATTTTAAGAGACAGTATCCAGTCCTCCCGTTGCGTGGACGTCCTCGAGGGGGGTGAAAATGCGTGTAAAGCCGCCTTGGGTTGTCCACGTGATCAGAATCCTCGTCACATGATTGGCTTCCTGGGATTTCAAGTGATCTAAAAATAACTCTGTATAAAGGTCTGTATGGGGATCAACCCTCTCACCCATCATCCTCTCTAGCCTCGAGTAAGTATTTTGATTTGCGGTCTACGTTTTAACCTTCTAAAAGGGAACACTTTTCAATTACTCCAATTGTAATTTTTCTTAGAATATATTTAATCCATTGTTTAAATATCGCAATATTCCCGGTATTGGACTGTAACTAGCTTGAAAATGGGGGGTCGTGTGGGTGAATATCATTAAAAAGAGATTAATGTCATTTAATACTCTTTTTCTTTGGCCATCGTAGCTTAATAAGAAATAACACGCACTAACAAGGCAATTAAAACCCGCCCAAAATGATAATGTAAGCAGCGAAGGCTTTATCTTTATTAGTTTGCATTGTTCATATGCAAATTTTTCTCAGCTTCTGTCATTGTCATTGTTAATTAGTTTCTTATTTTAAATTGAAATTTAGTTGTTACTTCTATTCCTAACGGTCACCTCTGAAGATGTATGTTGAAACATACGAAACGTCAAGTAAATGAACTTTGTTTTTTAACATGCGTTTTATTGCCATGTTTATCCCCGCAGTTTGCGTTTTATTTCTTATTAATGTCAATTGTAATATGAAAAGACTCCCAACATTAGCCTGAGTTGTAAGCTAGGTCCAACCCAATACCGAGAACACGAATAAGGTGTATTATTATATGGCCTGTTCCGTCGCTCAAATCCTGCGCTGTGATTGGCTACCCGAGCGGGCAAGATGGAGCTATCTTGCCCGCTCGGGACTACCCTCCGTGTCCCGCAAGAAAAATTTCCCCGAAAGCCGTATAATAAATCCTTTATTGAGCAAGCTTGTTTGGTCAAGATGACTGGATATTGGCCTCGTTCTTTTTTTGCTTGTTTATGGAGCTCGACTCCGTCTCGGTCCATAAACACGCAAAAAAAGAACTTGGCCAATATCCAGCCATCTTGACCTTACACTTGGTCAATAACCCATATTTATCGGTATTACCAATCTTCATTTTTGACGTGGCCACAATGAACTCACGGTCTTCATAGCAAAAATTCCAACAAGAGGTAGACTGATATTCGAGACCGTCAAATGTAGCACCAGCTGGCGGATAAGATAGACTTAAACCAGGAATTCTGGGCTCTAACCACGTGACCACATCGCCTCTTGATGTTATTATCATTACTAGCTTTTAATCATTATTGTCAAAGCAATTATTTGGTGAGTTTTTTTTTGTCATATTCGGAATAACCCGAAAGGTTGTGGTCTACGTTGTATCAGCGTAAAGAGTCGTTGAGACATTCACTTGCTCCTCGTTGAACATTCACCGGACGTTTGAAAGGAGGTTGATCCATTTAAGTAAAGTTTACCTCACGTTTAGAACGGAACATAACAAACAAAAACGGGAAGTTTTCACTTGCGTGCGCAAAGGACAGATAGTTGGAAACGATTTTCAGAGTAAAGAAAGACTTGCATACTTGAAGTACGTTGGAACTGACTGGAATGCAGTTGTCCACTACTACCACTACGTTAAGACGTTTGAAATCATGGCGGGCCTTTCGACGCTTCATACAGACTATTGTGGTTTTCCGTTGTGAAAACTGTAGAAAACGTAAATAGGAAAAACAAGACACGCATGTCTCAGCAGGGCAGGTAGGAGAAAGTTGTAGTTGATTTATAAAAGTTTTTTTTCCTATGTTATGATATCTTCACGTCAGTTGTGACTGATATGCAGTGAATATTGGTGCACCAATATACCTTACATGGACTGGTTATTCGGTAGTTAAAGAAATTAAACCTTAAAGTGCCTGGAAAGTTGTTTTGCAAAATCTTCTAACATGCGCGTATTCTGTACCATGCAGGCGTCGTCCAAAGTCGCTAATTAGGTCGTTAATTAATTTATATTTATTTTTGGTTCAGTTGTTTTCAAATGTTCAAATGATTAGACTCGATGACTGCTGAAGGAAATTTGAGAGACATTTGGTTTCGGGCAAAACAAAAACGAAAAATAAACAGTTCAAACTGAGTAGTGTAGTTTAACCACCATGGTGTTTTACAATTTGAAAACGGCAGGCATGGAAGATTTTCTAAACAACAACACGAACAGTGAACTCACTAAAACTAAATTTTATCGGCTAAATCAAACGAACACTCACCTTTCTGAAGAATTGCAAGCCATAACATAACAACGGTAACAGAGCGATAAACTGGTGGAAACTTCTGAACTTCTTCGCGTCGACCTTGGCACGATCAACCCGGGCGCAATTGTGGTGTGAGCGGGCAAGATGTCAATTTCCGTCCTCTCCTAGAACCAATCAGATTGGAAGGTTCAGAGAATTCGGCAAGCTCATTGAAGCTCTGAGAAAAAAAAAGAGAAAAAAGAAAAGAAATTCAGCTTATCCAAAAGCCTACACGAATTACACAAAGTTCATTAACTTTAATTGATCTCTTTCTCACCAACGATCCAGATTAATTTGTTCTTTTACTGAGGGTTTGCCATATTGAATTTGGTGATCAGTCGCTAATTATCTCTTGCAACATGAGCAGGCAATTTTTAAATCGTGCCCACAAGTTTTTAAGTTTGGACAGTTTGTGATCGAGAATTTTACTAGAGATATCGAGCTAATCCAATACATCCAATATCCATTGGTAAAGCAAAATCATGGTCCTTAAAGAGGCCTACGACATATTTGTTCCCGGCCGCTCCGTCAACTTCAACTGCTGTTTAGGTTTTGCTTTTCTGGTATCGAAAGCCATTTAAATGCTTTCGGTGAACAAAACTTGAACATGACAGCTTTAATAAATCTCTGTTTGCGAAGTCTTACATACGAAATCTTGTTTCAAAAATGTTAAAGTTAATATTTTTGAGCTTTAATAAAGGAAGTTTTTCAAATATTGGTACCCTCTGATGAATTATCTGGTTTTAGTTTCCCTCGAATGCTTGGCGCTCGATCATGAATTGAACTCTTGAAGAAACAGCCGCTCGAAGGAAAGACTGCATCGTGCACAAATATAAGCTCACATTTTTGACATTTTCCTTTAGGCCTCAGTCTTCTGTTTATTCAAGCTTATTTTACAAAATAACGAAAGTGACAGAAATCAGTTTTAAAAGCCATTCATGTGTTCAAGGTCAGCCGTAGACGCGCAACTTATCAATTTAAAACGAACTGGAAAGAAAAACGTAACCCACAAACCTGCTATTGAATAAGAACATCTCAAAAAGCTCTAAGCCAGAGGTGTTTGTTCGCTTTCTTCTCCTCTCTCGCTTGTAAGAAATGTCTGGTCCCATATTGTTCTTTCCTTTTGCCGACGAGTCGGAGAGCTCAGCCACCAAAAGCTTCAACCATGTGCAGTTTGTTTTCAGTTCTTCGGAAAACTGATCCAAATTTAAGCTCAACCAATCTTTGAGAAACGCTTTTACCGACTGCAATTTTCGTTTGTTTTCAGCTTGATATTTAGATTACCTGATTCGATTAAGATTGTCTGTTTGCCCGAGAACTACAACCTCGGCGCGATCCAAGAGAAATTTTGATGTGTCGCTTTGTCAGAGTTTTGAATGAACATTTTTCGCGCGGTTTATCGCGCTTTTGACTTCATGTAAGCCGATTCAAACAAACAATTTCAAAATGTTGAGTTAACCTAAATGTCAAGCTGACAATAAACGAAAATTACAGTCGGTCTAAGCAGTTGTCAAAAATTGGTTAAGCTTAAATTTGGATCAGTCTTCCGAAGAATTGGAAACAAACTGCACATGGTTGAAGCTTTTGGTGGTTGAGCTCTCTGTCCTTCACGGCCTCTTCGACAAAAGGAAAGAACAACATGGAACCAGACATTTCTTGAAAGCGAGAGTGGGGAAGAAAGGGAACAAACACCCTTGGTTTTGAGCTGTTTGAGATGTCAGTTATTCAATAGCAGGTTTGTGGGTTACGTTTTCCTTTCCACTTCATTTTAAATATTTGATGAGTTTCGCGTCTAAGGCTGAACTTGAACACATAAATGGCTTTTAAAAATGATCTCTGTCATTTTCGTGATTTGGTAAAATAAGCTTTAAATGAACAGAAGACTGGGACCTTAGGAAAATGTCAGAAAAATGTAAGCTTATATTTGTACACAATGCAGTCTTTTCTTCGAGCGGCTGTTTCTTCAAGAGTTCAATTTACGATCGAGCAACGTGCTTTCGAGCAGAACTAAAACCCGGGAACTGAAATAATTCATGCATCAGAGGCCACTAATATTTGATAAAACTTCCTCTATTAAAGCTCAGAAAAACTCTTACCTTTATAACGTTTTTGGAACAGAAGGATTTGGTAAGTAAGACTTCAAAAACAGAGATTTGTTAATAAAGCTCTCATGTTCAAGTTTTGTTTGCCGAAAGCATTTAAGTGGCTTTCGATGCCAGGAAAGTTTTACAGTGAAAGCTTGTGCTGAATTTTATTGTCGTAAAATCGCTAGAAAATTCTGTCTAAAATTTTCGCAATGCATTGCTAACTTCGAAAGGCTGATACAGACCAGTTTGTTGTTTTTGTGGTCCGTCTCCGAGTACGGAGTGCCTTTGTTCAACAAGTTGAGCAAGAAGTCAAAAACAAGCAAAAAACTTAAGCTCGAAATTTGGTAGCTTACAGGAATAATATTCCTCATCTCCGGAAGAATTATTAGATTTTTCCATATTTTAGGAGAAGAAAAATAGGAATTATGTTTTACAAAGTGTCAACATCGATGAAAAAATTTACCGAGAAAAAGTACAAATAAACAAACTGGTGTCAGCGTGCAACCCACGGGCAAATGGATCGAGCGTAATAGCCAAATCAGAACGCGCGCTTCGCTAATGTCAAAGTAGTTGTGGATCCACTCGGCTATCGCCTCGTGGATCCGCAGACTACTTTGACAATGTTATGACGAAATTCATTGTCAATAACAGGACAGACGCATTAAAAACTGACGTCAGTTTGTTTTTTCAAAAGCATATCACTAGGTGATATGCTTCTGGTTTTTTACAATACACAAATTGTCAAATTGTCCGCTCTCGCTCGTTGACGCATCGCACAAATTACAAATTCATTTGTCTGTCTGCTTATTGACAATGCCGGGAAATTAGCCAATGAGCGCGCGAGAATTTTTTCAGGTATCGTAAAAGGTCGATAGTTGCCCACTGCACGCTTACCATTTATCAATGATTAAGCGTTTTCTATGTTCATTGGGATCGGGCAGAAAATTACCGACGTACCCGACATTAGTTTTCCCAAACATCAAATCAAAAGGGTCATGACGAGCCCATCGTCATGAGATCCTGTTTTAGGAACCTTGCATCTCTGATTTCACGAGTGTGTTTTCCATAGACACCTTGTCCATCAGGGAAATGATTAATCAGGACACAATAATAGACCATTAGTGAAAAGGCCAATTCTTGTCGCAGTAAGAAGGGACAAATATTTTTCACGTTAATGCACGGGAGGGAGGGGTGGGTGAGTAAACCTCCATCCACTCGTGCATTCAACACCTGCGCTCGGCGCTTAATCACAAGTCCCTCATTGAATCCCTTTACTATCGCCTGTGGAATTGATCGAGGAGAAGCAGGCTAAAAAAGGTTCAGCTTAAAATTTACTTTCAGTTACACTGATACTGGTTTGGATCTCTTGGCACGCGGCGTATTTCAATAGGGAGTTAAAGAAAACCACTACGGCAACGGAAACGGGAACGTCGCTAAACTAAAGGTTTAATGTGCAGAACAATGGCGCTGTGCGTGCGTTATAATTTTTGATAAATTTCTTTGCCGTTCTCTGCAAAACAACAACTTGAAATGACCAAATTCTGCTTTGACTTTTTTTATTTCAGATTTATCGCAGTGTTCCAGACTGGTTCTAGACTCCAGTATCGCGAAACTTGCAGGCAAAGTATAAATTCATTTTTTCAATCAACGTTGTCTTCGGCCCCGTCTACACGTATCCGGATATTTTTGAATCCGCAACTTTTTCTTTCTGGATACGGCTTCCGTCCACAAGCATCCGGCGAATTCGGCAGCGAATCCGGATATTTTTGCTTCGTGTGGACGGAGAAAAATTTTGAATCCGGGAAGAAGAAGTTGCAGATTCAAAAATATCTGGATACGTGTGGACGAGGCCTTGAACTCCCTAATAGACCATTTTACAGTTGTTTGCTCAGTGACCTGGCCTCTGAATGGCAGCGAACTTGTTTTGATACAGGCATCGCCATCACCTCACCACTTTTGTTGTGTAAATCAAGTTGCTCTCATGCTAGCTAGCTGGCATTTGAATGAGAAAAGCAGAGAGGTCTGTATCAAAGCAAGGTCACCTCCAGCCTCGCTTGCATTCAAAGGCCAGGTAACTGAGCACACAACTGCAAAATGGCCTATTTGCGGTTCAAGTTTTGAAAGAAAACGGAAGGTTAAAAAGACCGAAGTTTTAGCAATTTCTGATATTCTGTTTAATTTTGATATTCTGTTTATTTTTGTCTTTTTACTTAATTTACAGTATTTATAAATGTTTTAATGTGAGGCGAGGTGACCTCTAGAAACCATCAGGCTTTTAGTTGAGGCCACCTCGTACGTAACAATATGGTTACATAGATAGTGCTACAGTGTGCGGCTTTGCCAGTTCAGTAATTATTTTACTAAAAGCTCTTGCAGTTTTTTCTTAAAATTCTTTTTCATGAGAGCATATAATGTCTATAATGCGTGTGAGCAACAGTTTATACTTGCGTTTTAACCAGATTGTGATAGCAAAAGCTTCGTGGCGAGAACTCGATGAATGTCCGCCATTTTGGCCGCCATGTTGAAGGCTTGGGCGCCAAGCATGACGTCACTGAATAAAAAATGACTCAAGTTGATATGAAAAATAATTTGCATTGCATAGCACTAACGTTGAACTAAAGCAGATTATTCCTCAAGTTAGAAATCGTTCGAAATTACGTCCGATACTCGGCAAGTATTTTGTATACTTTACATGGCGCTGTCATCCAACGCAATTGATATAACCTCTCCCCCTCCAGAAGGTACTACCATATATAACATACGTGGGTATATGCCACTGTAAAATGTATGGTTTTTGGACAGTTTAGTCTGGGATAGGACTAAAACCAGGCAGTTTTTATCTAGAGTAGGATATAATTTACCTGAAAGGTAACATAATTTAGTGTAAAATAGGGTTCTTTAACCAGGGTTCTATGATAGAAATTGAAACTCGAAAGTGACTTTGTATGATGTTTGTTTAGTTAGTGTATGTTGGACTTGGATAGTGATTAAGTGTCTACTTGGAAAATATCTAGTCTGGGATAGGGGAGGGGTTTCAGTGTCTAGTCTTGAATAGGTTCGCTAAATCAAGCTGATCATGATCATAGTCAGGTATAGGGTAAGGACTTCAGTGTCCCATCGGCACACCCCTACCCAAAGATTTACAGAGACCTCCCCTGGTGTAAAATCCATGATGGCAATCCAAACCTTCCTTTCTAAAGAGGCCGTTCAAAAGCTATGGTGGTGTATTGTTCATGGAATGGGTTGATGTCTCTGTATGCCTGGGGAGATGCTGAAGTTATACATCGTTTTGAAGAAACATGCACAATCGGGACATATTTGCTTCACTCTGTGATTGCTTACAAGATTCGCAATGCATGCAAACTCCCAAAAATTACGCATTCCTTCCCGGCATGCATTTACAAATTTAGTGAATACTGGGATGCATGATTACCACGGTGAACTGTGGACTGTTGGTCAATGGGAAAAGAGAAAGCGGTCACCACAGCGTCTGATAATAAGAACATCAATCCACTTTCTTTAAGGAGGCTCGACCCATTACAGTGGCCCTATTACACTTTAAAAGCTAAATATAAAACGACGAAAAAGATATTACAATATGTAAAAGATACAAGAAAACAAATGTATTTTAAACGAATCAATGCAACTTTATTGCAATCATACAAATGTCGTCGACAGCAAATTAACAATGCCGGACAAAAAGTGTACTGTTCTAATATATGCGTTTACTCTTCCTAAAACTACCTATTGTAAACCAAGTGATTGTTACATACTGTAAATGAAGACCACATGGGGGGAATCCCAACTGACAAGAGAAACACCGGTTGGCTATTTACAAGTGCGGCTGAAGAGCTGAACTTTTTTTACACTTCTTAGATTTTTTTTACAACTGTTTATTAAAACATTTTATTGGGAATGAAGTAACTGTAAACAAATAAACATGAACTGAAGCACTGAGCCTTTTACAATGAGGAAAGCTCTGTGTGGTAGGAGGGTTCATCAATAACAGAGAGCCGTATACTTAGTACATGAGAAATCTTGGGTAACAGGGTGCCCCTTGGTGGAACACAACTGGTTTTGAAGGCATGAAATTTATATCACCACCCACCCCTAGCAGGGATAAAGAGAGGCATAGAGAGAATGAGCGAACTCCAAGTGGCCAATTTTTGGGTGTGATCAAAACGGACAACTCTTCTGATATAAATACTAAGTAAAGGTTGGCTTGGAGGAGGAGGCATTAAGTAGTTTCCCTTAACAACCCATGGTTTTCAAAAAGGTTCATGAAAAAACTGAGGTCTGCTGAATCCTCTTGCCAGTGATCTTCAGTTCTGTCCTAAGCTTATAATGACGATTCTCCCTGCTAATTGTCATACATTTCCGTTGATGTTAGCTCTGAGAATTTAAGAGTTCATCAAGACAATATTCCCTAGTTGATGATTTTCGTTATGCTCATCACCTTTCTGATTAATATAACGGTCTTGTAAGGGGAAATCAGGACTTGATCACTTATTACTGACTACTCACTTATTACTCACTCACTATTTTCCTATCGAATTAATCTATTTTCCTATCGAATTAATCTATTTTCCTATCGCATTAATCACGGAGTTATTCCACTGAAAGATTAAGATGTCGCTTTGATTCAAACTTCGGCGAGATACGTGGAAGGAGATAATGCCTCGTGGCGGCCATCTTGGATTTCAATGCCAGACCCAAGTACAAGACTGATGCAAAACGGCTCTATAAAAACAGGAAAATAACCAGTTACTGCGGGGACTGTGCAATAGATTCACTCGCCAACTGAAACGATTTTCTGCTTAATGAAGACAGGGTAGAGTAGCCTCAAGTAAGCCAAGAGCCGAAATTAAATTCGCTCAGTAACCCGTCAGTTGTATGGATTGTGATCCAAAAGATGCCACTAGCAAGGTTTGGGTCTTACTTGGCGCGATCCCAGAGATTAAAACGAGTGCTTATCGGCCATGGATCAGCCAATTATCGTAATTTTATAGCAGTGAGAAATACGCCAATGGCTGCTATCGACTGTTATAAAATTACAGAGATACTATACGCGCGCTCATATTGGTCAACAAAGTTGACAAACGTATGTTTTATAGTAACGTTAAACACCCAGTTCCCGAATCTGGCGGCACTAAAGGATAGGACGCAAAATTTCCCGACATAAGTTTAAGAATATTTAGAAATAAGCAAAGAATGAAAAGATTCGATATTTTAAGGCTGATAGTATTAATGATTTCTTTTCGCATGTAAGGCTCTCAAACCTGCGTGAAAATTCAGTAGTGCCTCAAATGATGATTTTAACCGAATTTCGTTCTTTGCATTTTTCTCTCAAATGAAAGGATAGCTACCTGAAAAACTGTGTAAGGATTCTTGTTAACCTCTCGCTTATCCTTAGCAAATTAAAATATCAGCGAAATCAAATCCCCCACCCTTGACGTGCTGTTTCATTTTTAGGGACAAATCCTAAAAGAGTTGAAGCAATCTTCAAATAGAATTGGCATGATTTGCCGGGATCTTGCTACTTCTAATGAAATGCGAGTTAACTGATACTGGCTTCAAAACCCGAGAATTCTAAAGTTATTGTTATCTTATCTGAAAACTTACCCTTATTTTCCAAACTCAAATGACACGTTATCTCCAATCAGCATAAATGGTGCCCACTGCTTCACTTCAGACCAGCCGTTACTCCGCATCCATTTCATGGCCTCGTGAAGAGATTCACTGGCACTCTCTCCACCAACAAGATGTTCGTAGAAACGACTCATGAACTGCTCTGTTGCTTTGTCATCAAGTGCCCACAATGCCACTAACACTGAGCGTGCACCGGATCCTAAGAACGCTCGAGCAATTCCAATAACTCCCTCGGCTCTGATCTTCCCACGTCCACTGTGACAACAACTAAGTACAACAAGTTTGGCTCGTAGCTGAACTTGTGAAATGTCAGACATTGTCAAAACGTACTCTTTTTCATTAGGAAACTTCTTAGTAGACCGCACGGGACAGAGGGCAATTTCTCCTCTTTTGGCATCACCGTGTGCAGCAAAATGTATCAGACCTACTGAAGGAAGCCTTTCAAGTACCACCTGCTTGGTTGCTTTCTCTCCTAGCAAAGGCGGAACGCTCAGCAGTCGGCCAATCATCTCTGCCTCCTTTCTTGCAAAGGGTAATGGTGTGAAGGTTGTACGACGACTATTGTAACGCACTCTACCAACCTCGGGATCACCGACTATCAGAACACCACACTGACTGTGATAGTCAGTAGGACTGTCCTGGATGCATTTGAGAGTGGTCAAGGAAGGAACAATGCGAATCCTAAACGTGTCTGATAAGTAGTTTCCACTGTCATCAAGTAAAGCTGGAAATGGAACATGGAACAAGCAGGGATCAGGAACAATGATGATCTCGGACCCCTCAAGTAAGTCGGCCACAGGAGCGATGAGCATATTGTAGAACAAGGTTAGATTCTGTTCGGGATCATTCTCACCTCTTCCTTGTCGCAAAGTTGCGAGCTCCTCTTCCTGAGAGACATCTGGTTTTGGCTCAATGTCATTTAAAGATCGATCTTCGCAATCCTCTTCGGGTAAAATACCAAAGCTGCGGAGGCTTTTAGCAAAATAATCATCCAAGCTGTCAGATGATCCGGCAGCGATATCGCTTTCATTTACTGTTATTGTTCGAAAATGGATGGCTCCGCTTGTTTTGAGAATCCACAGAAACATTTCCTCTCCATGACTAGAAATGCACAGACAAGAGCAGTTGCTTTCTTGTTTCATAATATTCTCTATACCAATCCAAGATTGCTGATCAGCAGAGATTTGCCTTTCAACAGAGTACCGAGTTTCCATCAAGTCTGCCAAGGCCCTAGCGCGTGCCAACTCTGTAACATAAAGGGCTTTGTTAGGATTCCCCGAAGAAACAAGGAAGGCAGCAAGATTACAATAAGGAATGCTGTGAGTATCTGAAAGCGATACTTTAAATTGATCGTTGTCTCTTAGAAAAGCACGCAGACTTTCGCTTTTTTCCATACTCAAGATCAGATAGTCAAATGCCTCCTGGATCTTTTCTTGGGTCATCTTCACCGTTGTAAGTGTACAAAGACATGCAAACTCTTTGTCAAGGTCTCCAATATCTTGACTAATTGAAAGTGCCCTCTCAAGATAACCTTCAGCAACGACAGGTTCACCGGTAGAATGAAACAATGAACCTAAGTTGTGGTAATCTGCTGCTTCTCCGTCTCTGTCACCAATTTCTTTTCTTATCAATAGTCCTTTCTCATAATATTGTTTGGCTTTGTCATATTCACCAAGAGATTGAAACACAGCTCCTAAGGTTCCGTAACAGTATGCTTCTCCTTCTCTGTGACCAATTTCAACGGTGATTGCAAGTGCTTTGTCAAGTTTTTCTTTAGCTTCCTCGTATTTACCACGAGATAGAAACTCACTTCCTAAGTTTATGTAATCTGCTGCTTCTCCATATCTGTCTTTAATTTTACTCGTGATCGCAAGTGCTTTCTCACGATATTCTTTAGCTCTGCCATAGTCACAAGCGCTTTGAAACACAGTTCCTAAGTTTCCGTAGCAGCTTGCTTCTCCTGCTCTGTCACCAATTTCAATTCTGATCGCAAGTGCTTTCTCAAGATACTCTTTAGCTTTGTCATATTCTCCAAGAGATTTAAAGTTAGCCCCTAAGTTCCCGTAATCTGCCGCTTCTCCTTCTTTGTCACCAATTTCAATTCTGATCGCAAGTGCTTTCTCAGTATATTCTTTAGCTTTGTGATACTCTCCAAGAGACATAAACACGGTTCCTAAGTTTCCGTAAGAGCCTGCTTCTCCTGCTCTGTCACCAATATCAATTTGGATCGCTAGTGCTTTCTCAAGATACTCTTTAGCTTTGTCATATTTTCCAAGAGATTTAAAGTTAACCCCTAAGTTCCCGTAATCTGTCGCTTCTCCTTCTTTGTCACCAATTTCAATTCTGATCGCAAGTGCTTTCTCAAGATACTCTTTAGCTTTGTCATATTCTCCAAGATATTTAAAGTTAGCCCCTAAGTTCCCGTAACCTGTCGCTTCTCCTTCTTTGTCACCGATTTCAATTCTGATTGCAAGTGCTTTCTCAGTATATTCTTTAGCTTTGTGATACTCTCCAAGAGACATAAACACGGTTCCTAAGTTTCCGTAACACCTTGCTTCTCCTGCTCTGTCACCAATTTCAATTTGGATCGCTAGTGCTTTTTCAAGATACTCTTTAGCTTTGTCATATTCACCACGAGATAGAAACACAGTTCCTAAGTTTCCGTAACAGATTGCTTCTCCTGCTCTGTCACCAATTTCAATTTGGATCGCTAGTGCTTTTTCAAGATACTCTTTAGCTTTGTCATATTCTCCAAGAGATTTAAAGTTAGCCCCTAAGTTCCCGTAATCTGTCGCTTCTCCTTCTTCGTCACCAATTTCAATTCTGATTGCAAGTGCTTTCTCAGTATATTCTTTAGCTTTGTGATACTCTCCAAGAGACATAAACACGGTTCCTAAGTTTCCGTAAGAGCCTGCTTCTCCTGCTCTGTCACCAATTTCAATTTGGATCGCTAGTGCGTTCTCAAGATACTCTTTAGCTTTGTCATATTCACCACGAGATAGAAACACAGTTCCTAAGTTTCCGTAACAGATTGCTTCTCCTGCTCTGTCACCAATTTCAATTTGGATCGCTTGTGCTTTCTCAAGATACTCTTTAGCTTTGTCATATTCACCACGAGATCGAAACACAGTTGCTAAGTTTGCGTAACAGCTCGCTTCTTCTGCTCTGTCACCAATTTCAATTGTGATAGTAAGTGCTTCCCCAAGATATTCTATAGCTTTATCGTATTCACCAAGAGATTCAAACACAACTCCTAAGTTTCCGTAAGCGGCTGCTTCTCCTCTCCTGTGACCAATTTCTCTCATGATATTGATCGCTTTCTCATAAAGTTTTCCTGCCTCTACATATTTAAATTGTTTTTCATAGATCATGGCTAGTTCTAATAATGGAATGCCTTCATCTTCGCCTGCTTTTCCACGCTCTAGGTAAATGTCAAGAAGTTGCTTGCCGTATTTTATGGCATTTGTGTAATCAAAGATAAGACAATACGCCATGAAGATTGTTTTATAGATAGCAGTGCTAACTAATTTAACAACCTGCTCCTCCTTTTCTTTCGGCATCACATTATTTACGAAAATCAAACATTCTTTACAGACCTCTATAGCTTTTACACCCCGACCGGTGTTGAGAAGGAAAGTTGCAATAGCCAAACCAACACAGATGACTTGAAAAACGTCGTCTAGATTGTTCATTTTGTCCTCCTCTGTAAGCCCTGTAAAAAGAAAATACCACTCAAGCTCTATAGTGTAAAATAACATTATACTTTTGTACTTCTCTTCTCCTACGTGTATAAATGAGTACCGGCGAACTTAATGCTGGAGGTGAGCCTGGTATTGGCTCCTAGCTGGCCGTTTTATGCAAGATGGGACACGTTGGTTTGACTCAGACTAGAAGGTTTTCACCTCGTGCTCAGACTTTATCAAACCTTTCCATTACAACGAAAAATAACCTGAAGAAGTCTTCTCAAAGTCATTAATAATTCATCAAGTTAAAGCAAACGAAATCATGACCGTGACGGTGTTTGGATATCTGAACTTTATTAGCATAGATTTTCACGATTTCATTTCTCCGTTTTCTCCTTAGTTTTAGTTTTGATTGAGAAGATATATCAAACACTCAAGACAGTGTTTGACCACATATCCAAATACCTCGAAGTTCATCAAAAATACTCTGCTGCGCGTCGTATTTTCAACTCTCTTCTCGGTGTTTGAAAATGTGGTCAAACACGGTCTTTCGTGTTTGATATATTACATAAATTCCCCGTTTCTTTACTGAATGTGTTATCGACCGTGAATAGGAGGGATCAGTACTGCAAGCACACTTTAATTATCTTGACTCCTGTGCAGGCCGAAACCGGCCTTGATGAGCATTGTCCTTTGTTCCACTTCTGACGTCAACACCTTTGACCATAATCGGCATTACCTCTACTCAAGGTCTGCAACAGGAAAAGATCTTTCCGATAATGCCCAGATCAGAGCGATTGGGTTAACTGAGCTTGAAATACGCGCGAAAAGGCTTCGAAATTTGAGTGAAAAAACTTGGAGGAAAATTTGTTCGATTAAGCTTCACTATGTGATGTTATGAATATCCCAAAGATATATTTTTCAACTAACAAGGCAAAAAATACAAGATTAGGTTCTTACCTCAGTCAGGAGCAAATCACTAAGAGCGTGCAGCTACCCTATATTCTGGTCACGGCGTTTTCACAGATCGATCTATTTTTTGTTTGAATTTATCCCGAATTCAGACCCCCATAGGAACTTCAGTGACCAATTACAAGCACGGAATTTATTGTTAACTGACGTCATCATTACACCGGTAGAAGTGATGGGCTCCTGATATAAGGTTGGCCATTTTTTTCCTTAGTGATGCGCACCCATATTGACCGAAACTGACCTATTTTGCGGGAAAAGAAGCCTAAAAATAGACCTGTCTGTAAAACTGCCGTGATATAGGTTTAGTATGGGAGTTGCACGCTCCTAGTGATGGACTCCAGCCTCAGTAGAGTTCCCTTGGAAAAGTGCATGGCACCTACGAAACATTTGGGTGTTTCACGTAATTCCAGGAAAACTGATGATCATATAACGAATCTGTTTGGCGGTATGCGAGATGGGTTTTAAAACGCATAAAAATTGTAACGCCGAGATACTGAATGTAAACATCTTCAGGTTTAAACATGATTTGCACTCTCCGGCAAGTGGAATGAAAGACTCTTTTAAAATCAATGTCGGGATATGGAATAAAAAACAGTGAATCGCGATTCTTCTTTAACTCTCCCTCAGAAGCTAAAAGTAGCTCAAGAAGCCCGAAATACGCATCGATAGCTACAGGTCACAAAATCAACCTGTTCAGATTTATTCCTTGTTATACTCAGTGCCTCATTCCTCCCAACAGGGTAACGTGATACGCGTAAATTGGCTAGCTTTGTGCGCCATGGATACCAGTGTTATCAATCAAACAAAATCAAACCAAGTTTTACCGAACAGTTTCGAGTTTAATTTGGACTGGTTGAAATAAATGAGAGATTAGTTTTTCTTACCACAGTGAAGTTCGCACTGAAAAAAGTCGAAACTGAAACTAAACTAAAGTTGGCGAGTCTCTCAAAATTCCGAGAAAAAGTATCATTATAAAATCTAGAGAAGTTTTAATGGATTTAAATCAAGCTGTATAACAACGAATGAGTTCGAGTTTTATCGGTAAGTGATGTTGCTTGTACAGAACATCCCGAAACTGACTTCCGTATAGGTCGTCCAGCAAAGCCATGCAGTGCATTTACACGGTAAAGAACATTTGTTTGTAGTGTCATGGTACGATTTGAAGTTCTACTTGGTGCCGGTAGGTGGGCAGTTTCTGTGTCAACTAAATATAAAGGTGCGTTCTTGATCATTGTAGTCTATTCATAAGCTTGAACGTACGGAATCCGAAGAAATGGTCGGGCGGGTCATGTAGCATTTCCTGAGGCAAATCATTAATAGACTGCTAGCAGATTTGTGCTAGCAGAGGTTTTAAATCCGGGAACTCTGCGTCTTAACTCGGCCAAGCATTACATCATTTGAGGAGGTTTTTGTGATATCTCGAATAATATGTTAAATGTTATCGGTGGAAGCCCAAATAATGCATTGATTTGAACAAAATAACGACTAACTTACCGTTGCGCAGTAGCCTGTGTTCAGCCGTTCGTTCTCCCAAACAAAAACTGTAGAGGTGCGTTTGTGTGTTACTGCTTATAACTGTGTTGCTAGCATAAATTATCCATCCTAAAAATCATTTCAGTTTCGCAGCATCTGACATGCCAAGTGGAAACAAAAGAAACGAAATGTTTGTCTGCGCGTGATTTTTGCAGAAGATCATTTGAAAACCAGAAATATGATTAATAAGGACATAATTATAGAACATGAGCGAGAACTTGGTAAGAAAGGACAACCTTTTTTCATGTAAACTATCGGTAAAAAAAATGAGTCGAGGAAGAGTGGGCGGGTAAAATTCCGACCTAAAAAAAAGAACTCTTTTTCATCATGTAAACGCATATTTAAACATTGACTTATTGTAGTCAGTAGATGATATTGTAAGCTTGTGGTTTGTCATTGACTGTTTTTAAGATGTTACTTCAAGAGTTTCGGTTATTGAGTGCTTTTACCTTCATCATTTGAAACTGAAAGATTTTACATGTGATTCAATACAGTGGCCACCAACTGGCCATGAAAACTTCACCGTATTAACGGGGTGGCCGTATGATGTTAACGGGGTAGGATCAAATTTCATAACTGGTTTATTTTAAGTGACTTCTTGACAGACATCACAACTCACTTTTAAGCGACAGCTCTTTAACAAGCGTTAAACATGCAAGTTTGATTTTAAAAAAAGTTGAGAGTTCAATCAAAACCTACAATAATAACAATGGAAAGATGACCGTAACTGGTTCGAGAGGCCGTATTATATTAACCGGGTAAAATTATAGACGATTATACAGTTGGGATTTCAGAATGTGGCTGTTGGCCGTATTAACAGAGTGGCCGGATTAACGGGGTTTTCTTATGAGAAAATGTATGGGCGTTTCGCCGGGACAAAAAAGACTGGCCGTAAAAACGAGGTGACGTAATTAACGAGGTGACCGTAAGGCGGGGTTCTACTGTATAAGCGCGCGCGCGCTCGTTTTGACACAGAGGCGAAAGGCAATCGCAAATAGCCTATTGGCCTGTTCAGAAAATATCGCGCGAGACTATGTTTAGCAGGCGCGTGAGTCCCGCGATGCGTTTCTCCAATTTTGCATGTCGCCCTCTAACAGTGCGCGTTTAACGTGCTGCCTTTTTGAATCACGTGTAAAGCCTTTCAGATTCAACCCATAAACCGTTAAGCACTAAACGAAACGTGTTCAGGTAACATCTTAAAAACAGTCAGTGACAAATTAGTAACTTATAATGTAAACAGGTCTTTGCTCGCGCTTTGAACACCCACCCGGCGATCAACCACCAGTCCCTCATTACCGCTTGTAGATTTGATCGAGGAGACGCAACTTTTTAAAAAAAAAAAAAAATTCAGTAACCGATTCTTCACGTTGATACTGGTTTGGAAACAGTCGGCATTCTTAGGTTATTTTTTAGAACATTTTCAATTCTATATCCAATTTTTATGAGAACGCTATTACCTTTTTAAGCTTTTAAATTTTTTAAACATTTCAGCGTATCTTTTAAAGTAGTTAGTTTTTTTTTATAGATATATATTATTTATACATGCTCTTTTTATTTTACGTTATACAGGGCCCCCGTTGATACCAGTCCTGCGACTGAAGGGGTCACCCTGTTTAAATATTGATTATTATTATTATTATTATTATTACTAAGGACGCCGTGTATTTCGATAGAAGTAAATAATATGCTTCTGATTTTGATAGTAGATCAATCAGTATGATTTATGTTTTAAAAGAAAAGAAAGTTTAAAAAACCCGAATTTTTAGCAAGTCGTCTTGATGAGAGCATATAGTGCGTGTAAGCAAACAATTTATACTTACGTTTTAAGGAGATTGCGACAACACTGACAAACTCGTTGAAGGCTTGGGCGCCAAGCATGACTCAAGTTTAGATGCAAATAAATTTTCATTAAATAGCACTGCACTAACAGCGAGCTAAGGTAGCCGAATGCTATGTTAGCTGATTCGCGAGTTAATTAATCGTTTGAAATTAATCCGAAAAACGGCAAGATATTTGTTTACCTGAAATATTAGGGAGTTTAAGCAAACTACGACGACGGCGGCGAAGACAATGTCCAAACATAAGGTTTAATGAGCAAAACAATGGCTGTGCACGTGCGTTATAAATCTTTGTACATTTCTTTGCCGTCCTCTGCACAACAACAACAACATGAAATGACCAAGTTCTGTGTAGTCTGAGGAAGGCGAACGACAACGGCTAATTTTCGTAATTCCATTTGAAATTGAACGCTGTGGTTGCATGGTTAGCCTGAGCACGTTTTCAGAGCCATTGGGGTACTGAACAGATCAAGATAATCGCGAATTTCGCTGGTAAAATAAAAATTGATTTTTGACTGGACGCAGTCCTCGGCGTCGCCGTCGTCGTTGCTTAAGCCGCCTATTTAGTCATCATGGCACTCTCCGACCCACGCAATTGACATAAAACCCATGATGGCAATTTCTAAACAGGCCATTTCATAGATATGGCGCTGTGTTGTCCATCGAATGGGTTGATTTCCCTGTACTTCTTAATATCTACACGTTACTTCGCTGCGACTTGATTAACGCGAGCTTTTTCAAACACTGTAACAACGTAACCCTTATTATGCAAAATCCCGGTGCAAAATCGATACATCAAACAACGGTTTTTTCTCGCCTAGTCAGGGATTCTTTATAAGCTTTCAAACACAGATAGATTACCTTATAAATGATAAAAAAAAAACACAGTTTTCTTCTTCTGCCTTTGTTGATTTTTACTTTAAACAGTGTTTTCTCGGATCCTGAGCTTTCATAAATCAGCCTCAAACTACATCACAATACAGGTGAACTGCATAAAAATAACAAAGCATGTAAAGTTACATGTGCGCAGTGACGTCACAACATGGCGGCTGACATTGTTTCAAAGAAAATAATGACTAACATCCTGTTGCGCAGAACACAACCAAGACATGTTTGCTTCACTGCGCGATGGCTTCCAAGATTTATAATCTAGCTTAATCTGACATATGCGCCAGTAAATCACATTAGTAAGGGGATACCCATATAAAAAGCACGGCCTGCTCGTCGGATATTTTGATAAGAACAAAAGTGTGCAGCTCTCGTAAGCTTGTAATTCTCTTCATAGTTAGCAGCTGTTATTGTTTAACACTCTAAGAGGCACCAAAACTACTTTTTTAACCCCTAAAAGGTACGACAAGCACCCCCCCCGTCCTTTTTATATGGGAGTCTCCCTCCGGGTGTTAGTCAATGAGAAAGCGGTGACCACAGCGTATGATAATAAAAAACATCAACCAACCAACTTTATTTAAAGAGGCTCGACCAGTTACGTTGGCCCCTTTACAATTGACTTTAAAAGTAAAATATAAAACTACGAAAAAGATATTACAATATATCAAAGATATAAGAAAGCAAATGTATTACAAACGTATCAATGTAAGCCGCAATCATCCAAATGTCGTCGACAGCAAATTAACGATGGTGACATGGTAGCAAAAAGTGTTTTAATGTATGTGTTTACTTTTCCTAAGACTACCTAAGCTAAGTCATCGTTACATCCTGCAAATGAAAATAACATGGGATATTCCTACAGGCAGAAGAGACAAAAATTGACTTTTTACAAGCGCGCCCGAGGAGCTGAACTTTATTTACACATCTTAGTTTTTTTTGTTTTTTTTATTACGGTTTATTAAAACATTTTATTGTAATTAAAATAAGTTTATAAGGGAGATAGGACCCTGCGCGCGCTCTGATTGGTCGAAAAGCCATGTTTTATCAGAATACAAAACAGAAAAAGCGTGTTTTATTGTTTTCCGCCACATTACCTCTATTCAGCATTTTTGTTAGAGATGGAGAGAAACATTTTCTTTGTTTCTACTTGCGGCATGTAAAATCTACATCATGAAGCAAATAAAGAAACCTAAGCCGAGTATTACATTGTGATGAAACACACCGGACATTTGAGAACACTCGAGAAATGTAGAAAGAACTCCCCTGCGAGTCGTGTTTTCTACATCTCCCTCGTGTTCTCAAATACCCGTCGCGTTTTATCACAGTGTAATACACGGCGTGTAAAACTTAAACACTGCGCCGTTTTACAAGGAGGAAAGCTCGGTATGGTAAGTGGGTTTATCAATAACAGAGAACCATTTACTTAGTACATGAGAAATCTTGGGCAACAGGGTGCCCCTTGGTGGAGCAGAACTTAATTTGAAGGCATGGAGAATATATCACTACCCATCCCTAGCCGGGATAAATAGAGACGTAGAGAGAAAGAGCAAACTCTAGGTGGCCAATGTCTGCTGTGGTCAGACTGGACAACTCTTCTGATACAAACGCTAAGTACAGGCTGGTTCGAGGAGGATGGGGGTAGCCGTTCCACCAGCGACGACTTTTTACCATGTCAACCAGCCACATGTTGATTTAGTTTATCTTAACGACCCAAGGTTTTCAAAAAAGGTCACGGTAAAACTTAAGTTTGCTGAATCCTCTTGCCAGTGATCTTCAGTTCTGTCCTAAGCTCAAAATGCCGATTCTCCCTTCTTATTGCCATACATTTCCGTTGATGTTAGCTCTGAGAATTTAAGAGTTCATCAAGACAATATCTCCTAGTTGATGACTTTCGCTCTTCTCATCACCTGTTTGTTTAAAATTTCATGGTCTTGTAAGGGGAAATCAGGATTTGATCACTTATTACTGACTACTTAGTCACTGATTACTTGTTACTACTTTCCTATCACATCAATCAGTCTTTTCACGGAGTTATTCACACAAAAATTGAAATGTCGCTTTGGCTCAAACTTGTTCGTACTCAGGACACAATCCGAGGGGAAAATACCTCGTGGTGGCCATCTTGGATTTCAATGTCAGACCCAAGTACGAGGCTGATGCACAACGTCTCTGTAAGAACATAAAAATAACCAGTTACTGTGAGTAAGCAATAGATTCACTCGCCACCTGAAATGGTTTCCTTCTTCATGTAAACAGGGTTAAGTCCCTCGGAGACTCCTATGTAAACAGGACGGGGGTGCTTGTGGGAAATTTTGAAAAGAGCCCCTAAGAGGTTCCAAGATCCCATTTTGTGGGCGTGGCTTGAATTTTTTTCACCACTAAAAGGTACCAATTTGAAAACAACAAATTAACTGACACTTTCATAATTTTTAATAGCGTTAAAGACGATTGCTCCAAATACCTTCTACTCGTAAAGTTGAAAATCAACTATACCCGGTCATATTTTTTTTTGGCTCAAAACCCTATAACGTACCGCGGAAGCTCCCACCGAGCGAGGTACCGAAACCTTTTCTTAAACCCTAAAAGGTACGACAAGCACCACCGTCGCCCCGCAGGTAAAGTAGCTTCAAGTAAGCCTTCATAGAATATTAAAAACGCTACTTCCTTAGTTGTATTAAGCTAGTTCCTGTCCAAAAGATATCACCAACAACGTTTGGGTCTTACTTGGCGCGATCCGAGAGATTAAAACGAGTGCTCGTTGGCCATGGATTAACAACTAACGTGATTTTACAGCACTGAGAAATACGCCAGCGGTTGCTATGGCTGTTATAAAATACCAGAGATACTACGCGCGCTCTGATTGGTCAATAGAGTTGACAAACCTATATTCTATTGTACCGCTAAAAACCCAGTTTCTGAATCTGGCAGCACTAAAGGATAGGACGCAAATTGCCCGACTTAAGTTTGTAAGTCGTATTTTGGTCATAATCCAAAAGAATATTTCACTATTACAGACGATTTTAGTGTAAACACTGATGAACTATTGATTGAAAAAGAATTTGAATGAAGTCCATATCTTTGAATTTTTAACCGACTTTGAAAAGGTACCACGTCGCCTTCGATCATTGGCCAACCTTTTTTACTGAAATACATAGGCCTGGCTGCTGAAATCCAACCATCAGAAGATTAACCCAGTCGAGAGTTGATCACATGGTAAAAACTCCTTTCATTTACAAAGAACTTTTCTGACAGTGCATTGTACGCCCTCCAAATTAAATTAGTTCATATTAAAAGACATCCTCAAATAGTTGAAGCAATCTTGAAACAGAATTGGCATGATTTGCCGGGATCTTGCTACTTGTAATGAAATGCAAGTTAAAGGATACTGGCTTCAAAACACAAGAATGATAAAATTATTGTTATCTTATCTGAAAACTTACCCTTATTTTCCAAATTTAAATGACACGTTATCTCCAATTAACATAAACGGTGCCCACTGCCTCACTTCAGACCAGCCGTTACTCCGCATCCATTTCATGGCCTCGTGAAGAGATTCACTGGCACTCTGTCCACCAACAAGATGCTCGTAGAAACGACTCATGAACTGCTCTGTTGCTTTGTCATCAAGGGCCCACAATGCCACTAACACTGAACGTGCACCGGATCCTAAGAACGCTCGAGCAATTCCAATAACTCCCTCGGCTCTGATCTTCCCACGTCCACTGTGACAACAACTAAGTACAACAAGTTTGGCTCGAAGTTGAACTTCTGAAATGTCAGACATTGTCAAAAGGTACTGTTCTTCTGTAGGAAACTTCTTAGTAGACCGCCCAGGAGAGAGGACAATTTCTCCTCTTTCGGCATCACCATGTGCGGCAAAATGTATCAGACCTGCTGAATGTAGCATTTCAAGCACCGCCTGCTTGGTTGCTTTCTCTCCTAACAAAGGCTGAACACCTAGCAGTCGCCCAATCATCTCTGCCTCCTTTCTTGCAAAGGGCAATGGTTTGAAGGTTGTACGACGACTATTGTAACGCACTCTACCAACCTCAGGATCACCGACTATCAGAACACCACACTGACTGTGATAGTCAGTAGGACTGTCCTGGATGCATTTGAGAGTGGTCAAGGAAGGAACAATGCGAATCCTAAACGTGTCTGATAAGTAGTTTCCACTGTCATCAAGTAAAGCTGGAAATGGAACATGGCACAAGCAGGGATCAGGAACAATGATGATCTCGGACCCCTCAAGTAAGTCGGCCACAGGAGCGATGATCATATTGTAGAACAAGATTAGATTCAGTTCGGAATCATCCTCACCCCTTCCTTGTCGCAAAGCTGCGAGCTCCTCCTCATGAGAGATATCTGGTTTTGGCTCAATATCATTTAAAGATCGATCTTCGCAATCCTCTTCGGATAAAATACCAAAGCTGCGGAAGCGTTTAGCAAAAAACTCTTCCAAGCTGTCAGATGATCCGGCAGCGATATCACTTTCATTTACTGTTATTGTTCGAAAATGCATGACTCCGCTTGTTTTGATAATCCACAAAAACATTGCGTTCTCATAATTAGAGATATACAGACAAGAGCAGTTGCTTTCATGTTTCACAATATTCTCTATGCCAATCCAAGATTGCGGATCAGCAGAGATTTGCCTTTCAACAGAGTACCGAGTTGCCATCAAGTCTGCCAAGGCCCTAGCGCGTGCCAGCTCTGTAACATAAAGGGCTTTGTTAGGATTCCCCCGAAAAACAAGGAAGAGAGCGAAAATCCGATGAGGAAGGCTGTGAATATCTGAAAGCGATACTTTAAATTGATCGTTGTCTCTTAGAAAAGCACGCAAACTTTCGCTTTTTTCCATGCTCAAGACCACACACTCAAAAGCTTCCTGGATCTTTTCTTGGGCTATCTTCACGACTGTAAGTTCACGAAGGCATGCAAACTCTTTGTCTAGGTGTCCAATATCTTGATTAATTGAAAGTGCCTTCTCGAGATAACCTTCAGCAACGATGGGCTCACCAATCGAACTAAACAATGATCCTAAGTTGAAGTATTCTGCTGCTTCTCCTTTTCTGTCACCAATTTCTTTACTTATCACAAGTCCTTTCTTAAAATATTCCTTAGCTTTTTCATATTCACCCAGAGATTGAAACACAGATCCTAAGTTTCCGTAACAGCCTGCTTCTCCTGCTCTGTCGTCAATTTCAACTGTGATTGCAAGTGCTTTGTCAAGATTTTCTTTAGCTTTCTCATATTCACCACGAAGTAGAAACTTAGTTCCGAAGTTTATATAATCTCTTGCTTCTCCTTGTCTGTCACCAATTTCTCTCCTGATCGCAAGTGCTTTGGCATGATATTCGTTAGCTCTGCCATATTCCTGAGCCTGTTGAAACACAGTTCCTAAGTTTCCGTAACAGCGTGCTTCTCCTTCTTTGTCACCAATTTCAATTTGGATCGCAAGTGCTTTCTCAAGATACTCTTTAGCTTTGTCATATTCTCCAAGAGATTCAAAGTTAGCCGCTAAGTTCCCGTAATCTGCCGCTTCTCCTTCTCTGTCACCAATTTCAATTCTGATCGCAAGTGCTTTCTCAGTATATTCTTTAGATTTGCGATGCTCTCCAAGAGACATAAACACGGTTCCTAAGTTTCCGTAACTGGTTGCTTCTCCTGCTCTGTCACCAATTTCAATTTGGATCGCTAGTGCTTTCTCAAGATACTCTTTAGCTTTGTTATATTCACCACGAGATCGAAACACAGTTCGTAAGTTTCCGTAACAGCTTGCTTCTCCTGCTCTGTCACCAATTTCAATTTGGATCGCCAGTGCTTTCTCAAGATACTCTTTAGCTTTGTCATATGCACCACGAGATAGAAACACAGTTCCTAAGTTTCCGTAACAGCTCGCTTCTCCCGCTCTGTCACCAGTTTCAATTGTGATAGCAAGTGCTTCCCCAAGATATTCTATAGCTTTATCGTGTTCACCAAGAGATTCAAACACAACTCCTAAGTTTCCGTAAGCGACTGCTTCTCCTCTCCTGTGACCAATTTCTCTCATGATATTGATCGCTTTCTCATAAAGTTTTCCTGCCTCTACATATTTAAATTGTTTTTTATAGATTATGGCTAGTTCTAATAATAGAATGCCTTCATCCTCGCCTGTTTTTCCACGCTCTAGGTAAATGTCAAGAAGTTGCTTGCCGTATTTTATGGCATTTGTGTAATCAAAGATAAGACAATACGCCATAAAGATTGTTTTATAGATAGCAGTGCTAACTAATTTAACAACCTGCTCCTCCTTTTCTTTCGGCATCACATTATTTACGAAAATCAAACATTCTTTACAGACCTCTATAGCTTTTACACCCCGACCGGTGTTGAGAAGGAAAGTTGCAATAGCCAAACCAACACAGATGACTTGAAAAACGTAGTCTAGATTGTTCATTTTGTCCTCCTCTATAAGCCCTGTAAAAAGAAAATACCACTCAAGCTCTATAGTGTAAAATAACATTATACTTTTGTACTTCTCTTCTCCTACGTGTATAAATGAGTACTGGCGAACTTAATGCTGGAGGTGAGCCTGGTATTGGCTCCTAGCTGTTCGTTTTATGCAAGATGGGACACGTTGGTTTGACACAGACTAGAAGGTTTTCACCTCGTGCTCAGACTTTATGAAACTTTTCCATTATAAAGAAAATAACCTGAAGAAATCTTCTCAAAGTCCTTAATAATTCATCAAGTTTAAACAAAGGAAATCATGACCGTGACGGTGTTTGGATATCTGATCTTAATTAGTATAGATTTTTACGATTTCATTTCTCCGTTTTCTTCTTAGTTTTACTTTCCATTGAGAACATCTATCAAACACTCAAGACAGTGTTTGACCACATATCCAAATACCTCGAAGTTCGTCAAAAATACTCTGCTGCGCGTCGTATTTTCAACTCTCTTCTCGGTGCTTGAAAATGTGGTCAAACACGGCTTTTCATGTTTGATATATTATGTAAATCCCCCGCCCCTTTCTCTACTGAATGTATTATCCACCGTGAATAGGAGGGATCAGTACTGCAAGCACACTTTAATTATCTTGACTCCTGTGCCGGCCGAAAACGGCCTTGACCAACATTGTCTTTTGTTCCACTTCTGACGTCAACACCATTGACTATAATTGGCATTACTTCTACTCAAGGTCCGCAACAGGAAAAGATATTTCCAATAATGCCCAGATCAGAGTGATTGGGTTAACTGAGCTTGAAATACGCGCGAAAAGGCTTCGAAATTTGAGTGAAAAAACTTGGAAAGAAATTTCTTCGATTAAGCTTCGCCATGTCATACTATGAATATCGCAAAGATATATTTTTTCGACTAACAAGGCAAAAACTACAAGATGAGGTTCTTACCTCAGTCAGGAGAAAATCACTAAGAGCATGCAACTACCCTACATTCCGGTCATGGCGTTTTGACAGACCGATCTATTTTTTGTTTGAATTTACCAGGAATTCAGACCCCCACAGAAACTTCAGTGACTAATCACAAGCAGGGACTTTATTCTTAACTGACGTCATCATTACAGCGGTAGAAGTGATGGGCTCCTGATGTGAGGTCGGCCATTTTTTCCCTTACCGATGCGCGCCCATGTAGACCGAAACCGACCTATCTCGCGGGAAAAGAAGCCTAAAAATAGACCGGTCTGTAAAAATGCTATGACCTAGGTTTACTATGGGAGTTGCACACTCCTAGTGATGGATTCCAGCCTCAGTAGAGTTCCCTTGGAAACGTGCATGGCACCTACGAAACATTTGGGTGTTTCACGCAATTCCAGGAAAACTGATGATCATATAACGTATCTGTTTGGCGATATGCGAGATGGGTTTTTAAACCCATAAAAACTATAACGCCGAGATACCGAATGGAAGCATCTTCAGATTTAAACATGATTTGCACTCTTCGGCAAGTGGAGTGAAAGACTTTTTTTTCAAATCAATGTCGGGATATGGAATGGAAAACAGTGAATCGCGATTCCTCTTTAACTCTCCCTCAGAAGCTAAAAGTAGCTCAAGAAGCCCGAAATACGCATCGATAGTTACAGGTCACAAAATCAGCCCGTTCAGATTTATTCCTTGTTATACTCAGTGCCTCATTCCCCCCAGCAGGGTAACGTAATACGCGTAAATTGTCTAGCTTGATGCGCTATGGACACCCATGTTATCAATCAAACAAAATCAAACCAAGTTTTACCGAACAGTCTCGAGTTTATTTTGGACTGGTTGAAATAAATGAGAGATTAGTTTTTCTCACCACAGTGAAGTTCGTACTGGAAAAATTCGAAACTGAAACAGTAGGCGAGTCTCTCAAAATTCCGAGAAAAAGTATCATTATAAAATCGAGAGAAGTTTTAACGGATTTAAATCAAGCTGTATAACAACGAATACGTTCGAGTTTGATCGGTAAGTGATGTTGCTTGTACAGAACATCCCAAAACAGACTTCCTTATAGGTCGTACAGCAAAGCCATGCAGTACATGTACACGGTAAAGAACATTTGTTTGTAGTGTCATGGTACGATTTAAAGTTCTACTTGATGTCGGTATTTGGGCAGTTTTTTTGTCAACTAAATATAAAGGTGCGTTCTTGATCATTGTAGTCTATTCATAGGCTTGACGGTAGGGAATCGAAGAACTGGTCGGGCGGGTCATGTAGCATTTCCTAAGGCAAATCACTAATAGACTGCTAGCAGGGAACTCCGCGTCTTAACTCGGCCAAGCATTACATCATTTGAGGAGGTTTTTGTGATATCTCGAATAATATGTTAAATGTTATCAGTGGAAGCCCAAATAATGCATTGTTTTAAACAAAATAACGAATAACTTACCGTTGCGCAGTAGTCTGTGTTCAGTCTTTCGTTCTTCCAAACAAAAACTGTAGAGGTGCGTCTGTGTTTTACTGCTTATAACTGTGTTGCTCGCATAAATTATCCATCCTTAGAACCATTTCAGTTTTGCAGCATCTGACGTGCCAAGCGGAAACAAAAGAAACGAAGTGTTTGTCTGCGCGTGATCTTTGCAGAAGATCATTTAAAAACCAGAAATATGATTAATAAGGACATAATTATAGAGCATGAGCAAGAACTTGGTAAGAGAGGAAAACTTTTTTTCAGATAAATTACCGGTAAAAAATGACTCGAGGAGGAGTGGGCGGGTACAATTCTTACTAAAAAACTCTTCTTCATGATGTAAACACGTATTGAAACATTAAGTAATTGTAGTCAGGAGATGACACTTTAAGTTTCTGGTTTGTCACTGACTGTTTTTAAGATGTGACTTCAAGACGTTTCAGTTAGTGCTTAGACCTTCTTCAGATGAAACTGAAAAGTTTTACACGTGATTCAATATACGAGCGCCCTTGGAAGGTTACGTCTAAAACATAAAAAAAAACATAGCGCACGTGAGTCGCGCACTACATTTCTAAGTTTCTAAGCGCGTTCGTTTAACGAGCTGTCTTTTTGAGAAGAAAAGAGAAGAGAAGACGAGAAGAGATATTCCATATCGAAAAAGGAACTATGCATTATTTTGTTTATCATATAGACATACTAATGACGACGTTTTGGACGATTTTCCGAAGATTTCCGACCAATTTCTGAAGATTTCCGATCAAAGATTCTCCTTCCGAACAATTTCCGAAAATGTGGAAGATTACTGAAGATTGCCGAAGACTTTCGAGGAAGATTCGAAGATGTTTCGATCATGCACCAACAAATTTAAGTACAGTTTAAGGTTCAAACATGATATCAGTGAAGTCATCAATATCTTCACTAGTGAGGATATGGAAAATACGCCATCCGAGTCCCGGATGTAGTTTCGTATGAATTTTACGAGTGGTGTATTTTCCAGTAAAACACTCGTGTCTATATAATGAAAAAAACTTTCAGTTTCAACTGATGAAGTTGTAAGCGCTAAACGAAGCGTGTTGATGAAGAACAACTTTGAGAACAGTCAGTGGCAAATTGTTACCTTACGATGTACCCGGGGGGGAGTGTACTCCCTATAATAGCCTATACGGGGGGTTCCGCCCGAAAGGAGTACCTTTCTCAGGCCTCAGGGATATAAAAGGGTAGGGATTACACAAGTTGAGGTATATGAAAGGGTAGGGAAATGGGAGTACCTTGACTCCTGCCGGAACAACTGAATACAAATACTTGATTTTTGGTTAACATCTCTTCTGGTAATGCTTGATGTTCTCCCGTAATATTTTTCATTAACTTCATTCCAAATGTTCAGAAAACGGATGCAGTGTTTTTAAGAAAGTGTGTGAAAAATGGTATACAAAAGGGTAAGAGGCTGGACCTCCGGCCAGAGCTTCCCCGTTAAAAACGTACTAGAGTAACATAAGCCTGCAGTGCAGGAGTATTTTGACGAGCGAGCGCACGCATTTTGATAAGGCAAGCGCCACCTTGGATTCAAACTCGCAAGAGACGAAAAGTGGTCCTAAGGTGTAGGAGTACCGATAGCACGTGAACATACGGAAAACGCCTGAACTGCAGGCTAGAGTACCATGCAAAACCTTTCTTATAAAAATAAGTTTGATTTGGATGAAAATGAATTTGTATGCAGAACTCATTTTCCTACGAATGGTTTCGTACGAAGACTCGTTTTACACAGAGGCGAAAGGCAATCGCAAATGGCCTATTGGCCTGTTCAGAAAATATCGCGCGAGACTATGTTTAGCACGCGCGTGAGTCCCGCGATGCGTTTCTCCAATTTTGCATGTCGCCCTCTAACAGTGCGCGTTTAACGTGCTGCCTTTTTGAATCACGTGTAAAGCCTTTCAGATTCAACCCATAAACCGTTAAGCACTAAACGAAACGTGTTCAGGTAACATCTTAAAAACAGTCAGTGACAAATTAGTAACTTATAATGTAAACAGGTCTTTGCTCGCGCTTTGAACGCCCACCCGGCGATCAACCACCAGTCCCTCATTACCGCTTGTAGATTTGATCGAGGAGACGCAAATTTTTAAAAAAAAAAAAAAAAGTTCAGTTAACGATTCTTCACGTTGATACTGGTTTGGAAACAGTCGGCATCATTACTAAGGACGCCGTGTATTTCGATAGAAGCAAATAATATGCTTCTGATTTTGATAGTAGATCAATCAGTATGATTTATGTTTTAAAAGAAAAGAAAGTTTAAAAAACCCGAATTTTTAGCAAGTCGTCTTGATGAGAGTATGTAGTGCGTGTAAGCAAACGATTTATACTTACGTTTTAAGGAGATTGCGACAACACTGACAAACTCGTTGAAGGTCCCCCATTGTGGCCGCCATGTTGAAGGCTTGGGCGCCAAGCATGACTCAAGTTTAGATGCAAATAAATTTTCATTAAATAGCACTGCACTAATAGCGAGCTAAGGTAGCCGAATGTTATGTTAGATGATTCGCGAGTTAATTAATCGTTTGAAATTAATCCGAAAAACGGCAAGATATTTATTTACCTGAAATATAAGGGAGTTTAAGCAAACTACGACGACGGCGGCGAAGAGAATGTCACCAAACATAAGGTTTAATGAGCAAAACAATGGCTGTGCACGTGCGTAATAAATCTTTGTACATTTCTTTGCCGTCCTCTGCACAACAACAACAACATGAAATGACCAAGTTCTGTGTAGTCTGAGGAAGGCGAACGACAACGGCTAATTTTTCGTATTTCCATTTGAAAATTGAACGCTGTCGTTACATGGTTAGCCTGTGCACGTTTTCAGAGCCATTGGGGTACTGAACAGATCAAGATAATCGCGAATTTCGCTGGTAAAATAAAAATTGATTTTTGACTCGACGCAGTCCTCGGCGTCGCCGTCATCGTTGCTTAAGCCACCTATTTAGTCATCATGGCGCTCTCCGACCCACGCAATTGACATAAAACCCATGATGGCAATTTCTAAACAGGCCATTTCATAGATATGGCGCTGTGTTGTCCATCGAATGGGTTGATCTCCCTGTACGTCTTAATATCTACATGTTACTTCGCTGCGACTCGATTAACGCGAGCTTTTTCAAACACTGTAACAACGTAACCCTTATTATGCAAAATCCCGGTGCAAAATCGATACATCAAACAATGGTTTTTTCTCGCCTAGTCAGGGATTCTTTATAAGCTTTCAAACACAGATAGATTACCTTATAAATGATAAAAAAAACCACAGTTTTCTTCTTCTGCCTTTGTTGATTTTTACTTTCAACAGTGTTTTCTCGGATCCTGAGCTTTCATAAATCAGCCTCAAACTACATCATAATACAGGTGAACTGCATAGAAATAACAAAGCATGTAAAGTTACATGTGCGCAGTGACGTCACAACATGGCGGCTGACATTGTTTCAAAGAAAATAATGACTAACATCCTGTTGCGCAGAACACAACCAAGACATGTTTGCTTCACTGCGCGATGGTTTCCAAGATTTATAATCTAGCTTAATCTGACATATGCGCCAGCAGATCACATTAGTAAGGGAATACCCATATAAAAAGCACGGGCTGCTCGTCGGATATTTTGATAAGAACAAAAGTGTAGCAGCTCTCGTAAGCTTGTAATTCTCTTCATAGTTAGCAGCTGTTATTGTTTTGGAGCTAGGGGCATTGTTTCTGTTGTTTGTTATATTCTTCTCTCAAGGGGTATCAAGCCATTCATGTGAGACCTTACGAGAGCTGCTACCTCACCCGAAAAGAACCCCTAAGAGGTACCAAGATCCTGTTTTGTGGGCGTGGCTTGCAATTTCTTCTCCTCTAAGAGGTACCAATTCTTGCATAACTCATTAAAGCCTGTCCTATTTCTTCGGTTCAATACTCGGAAAGCTGCCGGAACAGTTCCCAATGTGGACCTTTTGAGGCTTAACACCCTAAGAGGCACCAAAACTACTTTTTTCACCCCTAAAAGGTACGACAAGCACCCCCCCGTCCTTTTTATATGGGAGTCCCCCTCCGGGTGTTAGTCAATGAGAAAGCAGTGACCACAGCGAATGATAATAAAAACATCAACCAACTTTATTTAAAGAGGCTCGACCAATTACGTTGGCCCCTTTACAATTGACTTTAAAAGTAAAATATAAAACTACGAAAAAGATATTACAATATATCAAAGATATAAGAAAGCAAATGTATTCCAAACGTATCAATGTAAGCCGCAATCATACAAATGTCGTCGACAGCAAATTAACGATCTTGACATGGTAGCAAAAAGTTTTTTAATGTATGCGTTTACTTTTCCTAAGACTACCTAAGCTAAGTCATAGTTACATCTTGCAAATGAAAATAACATGGGATATCCCTACAGGCAGAAGAGAAAAAAATTGACTTTTTACAAGCGCGGCCGAGGAACTGAACTTTATTTACACTTCTCAAGGTTTTCAAAAAAGTTCATGGAAAAACTTAAGTTTGCTGAATCCTCTTGCCAGTGATCTTCAGTTCTGTCCTAAGCTCAAAATGGCGATTATCCCGTCTTATTGCCATACATTTCCGTTGATGTTAGCTCTGAGAATTTAAGAGTTCATCAAGACAGTATCTCCTAGTTGATGATTTTCTCTCTTCTCATCACCAGTCTGTTTAAAAATTTGATGGTCTTGTAAAGGGAAATCAGGACTTCATCACTTATTACTGACTATTTACTTAGTCACTGATAACTTGTTACTGCTTTCCTATCACATAAATCAGTCTTGTCACGGAGTTATTCCACTCAAAAATTAAAATGTCACTTTGCCTCAAACTTGTTCGTACTCGGGACACAAGTCGAGGGGAAAATGCCTCGTGACGATCATCTTGGATTTCAGTGTCAGACCCAAGAAAAAGGCTGATGCAAAACGTCTCTGTAAGAATAGGAACACAACCAGTTACTGTGAGTAAGCAAAAGACTCACTCGCCAACTGAAATGGCTTCCTTCGTGATGTAAACAGGGTAAAGTCCCGCGGGGACTGCTATGTAAAAGGACGGGGGAGCTTGTCGGAAATTTTGAAAAGATTCCCTAAGAGGTACCAAGATCCTATTTTGTGTGCGCGGCTTGAAATGTTGTCACCTCTAAGAGGTACCAATTCTAAATCAACGCATACACTGACACTCCCGCCGTACGACGTATGAGGCTAAACACCCTAAAAGGTACCAAAACCGCTGTTTTAAACCCTAAAAGGTACGACAAGCACCCCCGTCCCCTCCGGGGGGGGGGGGTGGGGTAAAGTAGCCTCAGTTAAGCCTTCATTAGAAATTAAAAACGCCACTTCCTCAGTTCTATAAAGCTAATTCTGGTTCTAAAAGATAACACCAAAAAGGTTTGGGTTTTGCTTGGGGCGATCCGAAAGACTAAAACAAGTGCTTATCGGCCATGGATTAACAAACTAACGTGATTTCATAGCACTGAGAAAGAAGCAAGTGGTTGCTGTTGACTGTTATAAAATACCAGAGATACTACGCGCGCTCTGATTGGTCAATAGAGTTGACAAACCTATATTCTATTGTACTGTTGAACACCCAGTTTCTGAATCTGGCAGCGTTAAAGGATAGGACGCAAAATTGCCCGACTTTAGTTTGTAAGTCTTATTTTGGTCATAATCCAAAAGGATATTTCACTATTACAGACGATTTTAGCGTAAACACTGATGAACCATTGATTAAAAATGTATTTGAATGAAGTTCATATCTTTGCGTTTTTAACCGACTTTGAAAAGGTACCACGTCGCCTTCGATCATTGACCAACCTTTTTTACTGGAATACATAGGCCTGGCTGCTGAAATCCAGCCATCAGAAGCTTAATTCAGTCGAGAGTTTATCACATGGTGAAAAGTCCTTTCATTTACAAAGAACTTTTCTGACAGTGCATTGTACGCCCTCCAAATTAAATTATAATAAAGTTTCCATATAACGCGCGCTCTGATTGGCTGAAACAGCGTGCTTTATCAGAGAACAGAACACGGGTTGATGACGGTAAGTTGGCTTCCAAATTTTTGCGACGGAATTTTGACAAATTTGACCAAAATTAAACATCCCCTGTGACTCAGACAAACGCAGCGGAAGCGAGCTATTTTTCTGCAGTAAATATGGCTCACAGAGACCATTGTTAGCAACAGTAGTGTTAAAACTGTACTAAAATAACAAGTTTTGCTAGATTCCCGCTGACAAAACATGTACAGCTGTAGCGAAATACACAAATTCTCAACCTAAACAGTGCTTCGATAATAACATATTTGTTACGAAGGCAGAAATTATACTAAGAAGTAAAACAACGACAGAAAACAACGATTGAACTGTCTCTGTTTATGATGAGAAGCTTTATTTTTGCAAATTTACAATTAAAAATGCTCATTTGCTCAAACAACACTTACATGCAGTGTAGTAACGCTCGTTCCCCGGTCATCTAAGCGAAGTAAACCGACGAGTGGTCAGTGCAAAACTTGCTCTGATATTCTCTTCTGTGCTCGGAGTAGAACCAGTGGGAGCCGTTAAGTCTTTCTAACTTTTACGCTAGTTCGGGCAATCTTGCTGCATGTGGCTACAAGCCGTAAATAACTGCAGCTCCTTTCAAATTCAACTCGGCATTTCGCAGTTTCATCCACAAGCTTTGAGCTCCGCGTTTCGTAATTTCCACTGGAAAAGTGCTCGTTTTCCTGGGCGACAATACGGCCGGATTCCTCTGGACTATAAACCTTTACCTGCCTTTAGATCCGTATTTAAAAATTAACTTAAAAGCGAACTTTGAAGGCATCGTTCTTCTCTCGAAAGCCGCTCAAACTACTCAAAACTGAAAGCTTAGCTGAAATCAAGTTTGTGATTGACAGCTGTCGCTTCGTTAGCCAATCAAATTATTTGAACAATTCTAACGAGGATTGTGATTGGCTTATTTTAGCGTCCTTTATCAGAGAACAGTGCACGGCTGACGCCACTTTTGCTCGTTTGGAAAATAAAGTTTGGTTTGAAAATTCAGCCGAATGCGTGGGGAAATTATCTGTTTCTTTATCATAAAACAAATAAAGAAGCCTCGACTGTGCTCTGTTCTGTTGTAAAGCACTTAGGAAGCGGTAGAGCACTCAGGAAGTAGGGAAAAACACTCGACTACGTCTCGTGTTTTCCCCTACACTTCTTTCGTGCTCTACCGCTTCCTGCGTGCTTTACAACAGAACAGAGCACAGTCGAGGCTTCGTTATTTGTTAATTAGTTCATATTAAGGTGTCATGGTGGGTGAATTTTACGAAAAATGCGAAAAATCTTTCTTTTTTTTTTTTCTTTCTTTTTTTTTTTGCTGTTCAAATTGAGAAGACTGAAATAAATATTTTGCAAAAGGAATGGGAAAAAAGCTATTTTACTTTTTAAGGTAAAGAGAAAAGCTATTTTTAAATCTCATTAACCCCTTACGGCGCATTGACACCTCTAAATAAAATTCACCGCCAGTTGTCACGTGTAAAGCGAATTGCGTCGAACAAGGTATTTGGCTCTCAGCGACCCACGGTAGCACTGTATTAAACCAAGCAAAATTGTTGAAGGAACTCGAGGACACAAGTCCCGCCAATGAAGCTGAAGGACAAACTACAACAAGTGATCGTCGCACGAAATTGCTGGAGAACGGACGCGATTCCGAAACTCCCACAATGAGAGAGTCAAGCGCAGATGTAGACCTCGACATTTCCTCTTTTGCCTTCACGAGGCATGGTTTCAAAACATGTCTCGAGAACGAAGAAGCCTAAACTTGAGCAACATAATACCAATGCCGCCGACGAAATCTTTTAAGTAAACGAAATCACGCCAGCTTAAAGACAAACCTGTATAAAGCTCTTGGTAGTTTGTCGCTTCTCGGACGATTTCACTACGACTGGTTTCCGCGCCAGAATTTTAGACATCTGTTTATTTCAAGTTGTCATAAGTCACTGTTGTGGTAAACTGACCCACGCCGACATCTGTCAGTGCGGAGGGGATTTTTAACACCTAATCATACCAATCTCATAAAAGGCTTTTCGTCTTTTTCTCGATAAAATAAACTGCATACCAGGATGAACATTTTTAGTTCGTTTACGCGCGTCTTCCTACGGATTTGGCTGAAAATCGGCAGGTATGTTCCAGGATACCTCCTTCGAAAAAGGTTTTCGAGCTTTGTTTAATTCCGCTTCCGTTTCAAAGTTATGGCCTCTTTAGTAGAAGGAAACGTCCGCCTTGAAAACATGAAACTTTAGGAGGGCGTACAAAAAAAATCCAAACGACATCTGGAAAATCGCTGACATCCTTTTTGAGGGTGATGTGTGAGAAAATATTTCCGATGTTGATCGCTTCGCTCCGATAATTCACGCGCGGAAGCGAACCAGTTTAAGCGAAGCAGTGTTTCTGGGTATTTCTTTTAATTTCACTGCGACAATAAAATTTAGAAAATTTCAAAGATATGATTGTGTTCTATAACTATTACGCTTTCAGAAAATATATAGGTTGATTGGGTTTTCTCTCAAATCGCCAGCGTAAGAGGGCGATTTCCAAACACTGTCAATCCACCTACCATGATACCTTAAAAGACATTCTCAAATAGTTGAAGCAATCTTCAAACAGAATTGGTATGATTTGGCGGGATCTTGCTACTTCTAATGAAATGCAAGTTAAAGGATACTGGCTTCTAAACACAAGAATGATAAAATTATTGTTATCTTATCTGAAAACTTACCCTTATTTTCCAAACTTAAATGACACGTTATCTCCAATCAACATAAATGGTGCCCACTGCCTCACTTCAGACCAGCCGTTACTCCGCATCCATTTCATGGCCTCGTGAAGAGATTCACTGGCACTCTCTCCACCAACAAGATGCTCGTAGAAACGACTCATGAACTGCTCTGTTGCTTTGTCATCAAGGGCCCACAATGCCACTAACACTGAGCGTGCACCGGACCCTAAGAACGCTCGAGCAATTCCAATAACTCCCTCGGCTCTGATCTTCCCACGTCCACTGTGACAACAGCTTAGTACAACAAGTTTGGCTCGCAGCTGAACTTGTGAAATGTCAGACATTGTCAAAAGGTACTGTTCTTCTGTAGGAAACTTCTTAGTAGACCGCCCAGGACAGAGGACAATTTCTCCTCTTTCGGCATCACCTTGTGCAGCAAAATGTATCAGACCTGCTGAATGTAGCATTTCAAGCACCGCCTGCTTGGTTGCTTTCTCTCCTAACAAAGGCTGAACACCCAGCAGTCGCCCAATCATCTCTGCCTCCTTTCTTGCAAAGGGCAATGGTTTGAAAGTTGTACGACGACTATTGTAACGCACTCTACCAATCTCAGGATCACCGACTATCAGAACACCACACTGACTGTGATAGTCAGTAGGACTGCCCTGGATGCATTTGAGAGTGGTCAAGGAAGGAACAATGCGAATCCTAAACGTGTCTGATAAGTACTTTCCTCCGTCATCAAGTAAAGCTGGAAATGGAACATGGTACAAGCAGGGATTAGGAACAATGATAATCTCGGACCCCTCAAGTAAGTCGGTCACAGGAGCGATGATCATATTGTAGAACAAGGTTAGATTCTGTTCGGGATCATCTTCACCCCTTCTTTGTCGCAAAGTGGCAAGCTCCTCTTCCTGAGAGACATCTGGTTTTGGCTCAATGTCATTTAAAGATCGATCTTCGCAATCCTCTTCGGATAAAATACCAAAGCTGCGGAGGCTTTTAGCAAAAAAATCATCCAAGCTGTCAGATGATCCGGCAGCGATATCACTTTCATTTACTGTTATTGTTCGAAAATGCATTACTCCGCTTGTATTGAGAATCCACAAAAACATTTTCTTGTTATGATTAGAAATGTACAGACAAGAGCAGTTGCTTTCTTGTTTCATAATATTCTCTATGCCAATCCAAGATTGTGGATCAGCAGATATTTGCCTTTCAACAGAGTACCGTCTTGCCATCAAATCTGCCAAGGCCCTAGCACGTGCCAGCTCTACAACATAAAGGGCTTCGTTAGGATTCCCCCAAAAAACAAGGAAGGCAGCAAGATTCCGATAAGGAAAGCTGCGAATATCTGAAAGCGATACTTTAAATTGATCGTTGTCTCTTAGAAAAGCACGCAAACTTTCGCTTTTTTCCATGCTCAAGACCAGACACTCAAAAGCTTCCTGGATCTTTTCTTGGGCTATCTTCACGACTGTAAGTTCACAAAGGCATGCAAACTCTTTGTCTAGGTTTCCAATATCTTGATTAATTGAAAGTGCCTTCTCGAGATAACCTTCAGCAACGACAGGCTCACCAATAAAATGAAACAATGATCCTAAGTTCAAGTAATCTGTTGCTTCTCCTGCTCTGTCACCAATTTCTTTTCTTATCACAAGTCCTTTCTGATAATATTGTTTAGCTTTGTCATATTCACCAAGAGATTGAAACAAATATCCTAAGTTTCCGTAACAGGTTGCTTCTCCTGCTCTGTAACCAATTTCAACTGTTATTGCAAGTGCTTTGTCAAGGTTTTCTTTGGCTTCCTCGTATTCACCAAGAGATAGAAACTTAGTTCCTAAGTTTATGTAATCTGCTGTTTCTCCTTCTCTGTCACCAATTTCACTCCTGATCGCAAGTGCTTTCTCATAGTGTTCTTTAGCTCTGCCATATTCACAAGCATGTTGAAACACAGTTCCTAAGTTTCCGTAACAGCTTGCTTCTCCTTTTCTGTGACCAATTTCTTTCTTGATTGCAAGTGCTCTCTCAAGATATTCTACAGCTTTGTCACATTCTCCAAGAGATTGAAAGCTAACCCCTAAGTTTCCGCAATCTGCTGCTTCTCCTTTTTTGTCACCAATTTCAATTCTGATCGCAAGTGCTTTCTCAAGATATTCTTTAGCTTTGCCATATTCACCAAGAGAGTGAAACACAGTTCCTAAGTTTCCGTAACAGCTTGCTTCTTCTGCTCTGTCATTAATTTCAATTCCGATCGCTAGTGCTTTCTCAAGATACTCTTTAGCTTTGTCATATTCACCAAGAGACTGAAAAATAATTCCTAAGTTCACGAAATTTGTTAATACTCCTTTTCTGTCGCCAATTTCTATTCTAACGGTTAGTGCTTTCTCAATATATTCTTTAGCTTTGTGATATTCCCCAAGAGCTTGAAAGACAATTCCTAACTCTCCGTAACAGCTTGCTTCTCCTGCTCTGTCACGAATTTCAATTGTAATTGCCAGTGCTTTCCCAAGATATTCTATAGCTTTATCGTATTCACCAAGAGATGAAACCACAGCTCCTAAGTTTCCGTAAGCGGCTGATTCCCCTTTCCTGTCACCGATTTCTCTCGTGATATTTATCGCTTTCTCATAAAGTTTTCCTGCCTCTGGATATTTAAATTGTATTTCATAAATCATGGCTAGTTTTAATAATAGAATTCCTTCATCTTCCCCTGTTTCTCCACGATCTTGATAAATGTCAAGAAGTTGCCTGCCGTATTTTATGGCATTTGTATAATCAGAGATAAGACAATACGCCATGAAGATTGTTTCATAGACAGCAATGCTAACTAATTGAACAAACTGCTCCTTCTTTTTTTCCAGCACCTCATTATTTACGAAAATCAAGCATTCTTTACTGACCTCAATGGCTTTTACACCCCGACCGGTGTTGAGAAGGAAAGTTGCAATAGCCATGCCAACACAAATGACTTCGGAAACGTAGTCTAGATTGTTCATTTTGTCCTCCTCTATAACCCCTGTGAAAAGAAAATACCACTCAAGCTCTATAGTGTAAAATAACATTATACTTTTGTACTTCTCTCCATCTACGTATATAAATGAGTACCGGCGAACTTAATGCTAGAGGTAAACCTGCTATGGGCTCCTAGCTAACCGTTTTATGCAGAATGGGACACGTTGGCTCGACTCAGATTAGAAGATTTTTACCTCCCGTTCAAACTTTATCAAACCTTACCATTATAAAGAAAATAACCTGAAGAAATCCTAAATCCGCCCTTTCTCCACTCAATGTGTTATCGACCGTGAATAGGAGGAATCAGTACTGCGAGCACACTTCAATTATCCTGGCTCCTGTGCCAGCCGAAACCGGCCTTGACGAGCATTGTCCTTTGTTCCACTTCCGACCTCATCAACTAGCACCACGTATATTCAAGTTCTGCCGGAGGAAAAAATCTCTCCAATGATACCCAGATCAGAGGGATTGGGTCAATTGAACTTAAAATACGCGCAAAAATGCTTCGAAATTTGAATGAAAAACTTGGAGGAAAATTTCTTCGATTAAACTTCGGTATGTAATATTTTGAATATCGCAAAACTCTACTTTTCAACTAACAAGGCAAATAGTATAAGATAAGCTTCTTAAATCAGTAGAGTTCCCCTTGAAAAGTGCATGGAACCTACGAAACATTTGGGTCTTTCCGGCGAAATTCCAAAATAAAACCAGATGATTGTATCACAAATGCATGTGTTTGGCGCGTACAAGAGATGGGTTTTAACTCCCTTGGGGGGGGGGGGGGGGGGGAAGAGAGAGAGGGTGATACTACCAAACAAATTGAGTAGGGGTGTGCGGCCCGCTTCCCAAAACCCTTACCCTATTTATGACCAAAATCTGCGATATTCCCTGCCCTATTTGTGACCTGACCAAAAATTCGAAACCCTTTGCATGACCTGACCGTTAAATCTAAACCCCGTTTCAGACCTGCGTTATAATTAGTTCCCTAGGTCAGACCAATGTTAAATTACCATAAACATAATTTGTGAAGGGCTTTTGTTGATTTTCTTTTCGATACCCTTTTTATGACCAAAACAGCTGAAAAACCCTACCCTTTGGAGCTGCAAATACCTATATAGCCCATATCAGAGAGACTGGTTGAAATAAATGAGAGATTAGTTTTTCTTACCACAGTGAAGTTCGCACTGGAAAAAGTCGAAACTGAAACAGTCGGCTTGTCTCTCGCAACTCCGAGAAAAAGTCATTACAAAATCGAGATAAGTTTTAATGGAGCTAAATTAAGCTTTATAACAACGAATGAATTCGAGTTTATCGGTAGGTGATGTTGCTTGTACAGAACATCCCAAAACTGACTTCCGTAAAGGTCGTACAGCAAAGCCATGCAGTACATGTACACGGTAAAGAACATTTGTTTGTAGTATCATGCTACGATTTAAAGTTCTACTTAGTGTCGGTAGGTGGGCAGTTTCTTTGTCAACTAACTATAAAGGTGCGTTCTTGATCATTGTAGTCTATTCATAAGCCTGAATGTAGGAAATCCGAAGAACTGGTCGGGTGGGTCATGTAGCATTTCCAGGGCAAGTCACTAATAGACTGCTAGCAGATTTGTGCTAGCAGAGGTTTTAAATCCGGGAAATCCGAGCGTGCCTTGACCCGACAAAGCATTACATCATTTGAGGAGGTTTTTGTGATATCTCGAATATGTTAAATGTTAGCAGTGGAAGCCCAAAAAATGCATTGTTTAAAAAAAAAAAATAACGACTAACTTACCGTTGCGCAGTAACCTGTATTCAGCCGTTCGTTCTTATAAACAAAAACTGTAGAGGTGCGTCTGTGTGTTACTGCTTATAACTGTGTTGCTAGCATAAATTATCCATCCTTAAAACCATTTCAGTTTCGCAGCATCTGACGTGCCAAGTGGAAACAAAATAAACGAAATTTCTGTCTGCGCGTGATCTTTGCAGAAGATCATTTAAAAACCAGAAATATGATTAATAAGGACATAATTATAGAACATGAGGGAGGACTTGGTAAGAAAGGACAACCTTTTTTCATGTAAATTATCGGTAAAAAAATGACTCGAGAAAGAGTGGGCGGGTACAATTCCGACCAAAAAAAAATTTTTTTTCATCATGTAAACATATATTGGAACACTGAGTTATTGTAGTCAGGATATGATATTGTAAACATGTGGCTTGTCATTGACTGTTTTTAAGATGTTACTTCAAGAGTTTCGGTTACTGAGTGCTTTAACCTTCATCATTTGAAACTGGAAAGTTTTACACGTGATTTCATACAGTGGTCACCAACTGGCCATGAAAATTTCACCGTATTAACAAGGTGGCCGCATTATATTGAAGGGATAGGATCAAAATTTCATAACTGGTCTATTTTAAGTGACTTCTTGACAGACATCACAACTCACCTCTAAGCAACTGCTCTTTAATAAGCATTCAAAATGTAGGTATGATTTTGAAAAAAGTTGAAAGTTCAATCAAAACCTGTAATAATAACAATAGAAAAATGAACATAACTGGTTCGAGAGGCCGTATTATATTAACGGGGAAATACAGTATTAAAAACAGTTGGGATTTCAGAATGTGGCTGTTGGCCGTATTAACAGAGTGGCCGGATTAACGGGGTTTTCTTATGAGAAAATGTATGGGCGTTTCGCCGGGACAAAAAAGACTGGCCGTAAAAACGAGGTGACGTAATTAACGAGGTGACCGTAAGGCGGGGTTCTACTGTATAAGCGCGCGCGCGCTCGTTTTGACACAGAGGCGAAAGGCAATCGCAAATGGCCTATTGGCCTATTCAGAAAACGTCGCGCGAGACTCTGTTTAGCACGCGCGTGAGTTCTGCGATGCGTTTCTTGAATTTTGCATGTCGCCTTCTAAGAGTGCGCGTTTAACGTGCTGCCTTTTTTGAATCACGTGCAAAGCCTTTCAGTTTCAACCCCTAAAACGTTAAGCACTGAACGAAACGTGTTGAAGAAACATCCTTAAAAAAGTCAGTGACAAATTAGTAACTTATAATGTAAACATGTCTTTGCTCGTGCTTTGAGCACCCACCCGACGATCAACCACCAGTCCCTCACTACCGCTTGTAGATTTAACCGAGCAGACGCAAGTTTCAAAAAAAACATTCAGTTAATGAATCTTCACGTCGATACTGGTTTGTAAACAGTCGGCATCATTACTAAGCACGCTGTGTATTTCGACAGAAGCAAATTATATGTTTCTGATTTCGATAATAGATCATTCAGTAAGATTTATGTTTTAAAAGAAAAGAAAGTTTAAAAAACCCGAATTTTTAGCACGTCGTCTCGATGAGAGTATATAATGCACGTAAGCAAACAATCTATACTTACGTTTTAAGCAGATTGCGACAACACTGACAAACTCGATGAAGGTCCCCCATTGTGGCCGCCATGTTGAAGGCTTGGGCGCCAAGGATGACTCAAGTTTATATGCAAATTAATTTTCATTGCATAGCACTTCACTAACAGCGAGCTAAGGTAATAGAATTCTATGTTGCATGATTCACGAGTTGAGAAATCCTTTGAAATTAATCCAAAAACGGCAAGATATTTGTTTACTTGAAATATTAGGGAGTTTAAGCAAACCACGACGACGACGGCAAAGAGAATGTTACCAAACATAAGGCTTAATGAGCAAAACAATGGCTGCGCACGTTCGTTGTATATCTTTGTACATTTCTTTGCTGTCCTCTGCAAAACAACAACAACAACATGTAATGGCCAAGTTCTGTGTAGTCTGAGGAACGCGAACGACAACGGCTTATATTTCGTTTTTCCATTCGAAACTGAACGCTGTCGTTACATGGTTAGCCTGAGCACGGGTTTTAGAGCCATTGACGCACTGAACAGATCTAGACAATCGCGAATTTCGCTGGTAAAATATAAATTGATTTTTGACTCGACGTGGTCTTTCGCGTCGCCGTCGTCGTTGCTTAAGCCACCTATTTAGTTATCATGGCGCTCTCCGGCCCACGCAATTGACATAAAACCCATGATGGCAATTTCTAAACAGACCATCGATAGCTATGGCGCAGTATAGTCCATGGAATGGGTTGATCCTCATTTACGTCCTAATATCTACAAGTTATTTCGAAGCGACTTGATTAACGCAAACTTTTTCAAACACTGTAGCAACGTAACCTTTATTTTGCAAAATCCCGGTAAAGAATCGATACATCAAACAACGGATTTTCCTCACCTAGTCAGGGACTGTTTACGAGCTTTCAAACGCAAATATATTATTTCCTGAATAATAAAAGAAAACACTTATTTCTTCGTCCATGTCTTCGTTGATTTTTACTTTCAACAGAGCTTTCTCTTTACAGTACAGATGAATCAGCCTCCATATACGTCGTAATACAGGTGTAATACAGTTATCATCCCAAAAGATTTGGTTAGGTCTGCGCAAACTGCACAAAAAAATAACAAAGCATGTAAAGT